>NW_028282629.1:0-12796 GCF_059751285.1 Brachycentrus maculatus
TGCCAAAAGAAGAAGAAAATATGTATTTATAAACGTCTATATATTATATAACATTCACTTTATTTAGGGATATAATATGTAAGATTTTTTATCTCATATGAGCTGATTTTCTCTGCAATCTTACTATCGTAGATTTATTTAAGTATTTAATAGGTTTTTAAATAAACTTTTATTTATTTATTCGGCAGTCATTCGTGGTTATATGTATCCATTTTTATAATATTTATTGATTCGGCATTAACTTTGTGGAATGACATGATTATTTTAATTAAATTAAACACTTGAATAATCCACTGAATTGAGTTTTATTTTTATTAACGACTAGTTTCGAAAACGACAATTGTTTTCAATTTCTGGTACAAATTAAAACTAACGAATAAAAATATATTTAGGTGTATACATACATAGGTTAATAAATATAGGTAGGGGGGTTAAGGAACAACATTTTTTGTAAAAGAAAACATTGATAATAATGGTGACTTATTTTGAAACAAATAAAGGTCAAGTCATGAATAATTTAGAAAATTTAGAAATACATAAAAATTTAAATTCAGATAAAACAATTATTAATAATATACTGTGTCAAAATACGTCACCATTATTATCAATGTTCCCTTTTACAAAAAATGTTGTTCCTTAACCCCCCTACCTATATTTATTAACCTTTATATACACCTAAATATATTTTTATTCGTTAGTTTCAAGTGTTTAATTTAATTAAAATATCCATTTTAAATTTAAGGTTTACTTGGTAAATAGCACTATTTCTAAAAATCTATTTTGACATGTGTTTCAATGTATTTCTCATCATTTTCAAACTCCGTATGTGAAGCTAAGTCTAAATTTTAAATATAATCAAAAATCAAAAAGAAAATCGAATTATCGAATCTTACAACAAGTGCTGTTTAAAATATGGTTTTCTTGTGTACAGTGCGTCCCATATTTTACTTTTCAAAAGGCAAATCCAACTAACTTACTAATCCATATAACCCTAAAAGAGAATGCACAGTCAAAACATACCCCGGATAGATAGCAAATCCCTTAAGCCCGAAGTGTAATGCAAAAAACCCTAAACTGGTTAAATATAATCCCCGCTAAAGTCACTGCTTTAATGGATAGGATTTTAACGAAAGTGCCACACACATTGGGGTCCAAATCGAATTATTTCTCCCTATTTAACTTTGTATATTTACAATATTAAATTTGTAAGGGGATCATTTCCCATTGTTCAGGACTGTATAATAAAATGGGGTGTTATTTCACCGAGGGACGAAGTATTCACATCGCTAAATAGGGTACATCATTTCAAAAGCTTGGCTTTAAGAAAAAAAGGTGCTCTCCTCAAGTAGACAGAAAATTGCATAGGTACCTATAAAATAAACATTTTTATGATGCTTTTAAAACTAAACGAAAGATTTGACTTGGTGAATACAGAATGATCTCCTGCTGCTCACTTCGTCAGGTTAAATTGATCTGCAATCTGAACTGTAACTAAATCATAAGCTATTGTGAATTACTAAAAAAATATTTTCATTTCTTTTGTGTCTTAAATTCATGTATTCAATGCTTGGTGCTTTTTGTCATATTTCGTCGTGAAATTGTTTTGTATTTTAGGGATGGTAGCTCACAATTTAAATTATTAAGTTAATGTTTTGAATGGATGTGTAAATGGTTATCTCGCATTCGTCCTCCGATGATTATAAATAGCTCTGATCGCTCAGTCGACAAAATTTAATAGCGCACTTCACAAAATGTGGCGGATATTAATCGAATTTTTATTTTTAATAACGCTAAGTGATAAAATCGCAGTTCAGCTATTTAGCTTTGTAAATATATTTATAAAAAAAACTAACCAACAAACATATTATTTTTTGACATCTTATCAAAGATGAAGAAGAATATGGAAGTCGGGGCATTTACGGGGCTTACGACCGTCATAGGCTGGTTTAAGTGATCACTTTACACACTTGTAACATTCACCAATTCTACCCATTATTGACAACCACACTACTCAAATTCTTGGAAGTTCTATTTATGTGAACCAATTTAGAAACCTTGTTCTTGAATCACTATTAATCAGGATTTGGACCTCTCATACTAATATATGAGTTTCTGCTCAGTAAAAAGCTTCATTACATCTCACCAATCTCTAGTGAAGTTCTTGTGCATCCTTGCATTCATACATTTACATTCATATACAGATAAATACGATAGAGGTAGAAGAAAGACAATTTAGATGGTATGGGTACATGGGACGCAGAGAACCTGGTCATATTGTGAACCAGGCGATCGCCATGGATCTTCCTCGGATGACATCTAGAGGAAGACCAAAGAATTGATGGTTGCTGCAGAATGAAAATATGAATCAAAGTATGACCTAGGTGACGTTGCCCATGACAGAAGGACCTACAACCTGAGGACGAGAAGAGCTGACGCCGACACTCTATAAAGACGGTAATATGGGATGGAGCCAGGATGAAGAAGAAGAATAATAATTAAGTATGTGATTTATATTTTACCTTGCTTAAAATCAGATAATATATTCAGGAATTATTTCGGAAGTCACTTTGTAATAACATCTATACATTTAAAATTCTAAAATTTACTACAAAAATACCTTCTTATTATATAATAAATTGTGACACGTGTTTCGATGCACTTATCCTCTTTATCGATGTTTTATGATAGAATGAGGGCAACGAAACCCGTGTCACAATAAAGTCTATTAATTAGCGGTATTTACCAAATGATATACAACACACACACACATACACATACACAAATTACCTCAAAAATACGTGTATTCATTCATTTATGTATTTATTATATGTAGATTGAAGCTGCAACTGGTAAACAGTCAAATACAAAAAGCGAATGCTTGATTTTAGCCATCTTTATTTTCCTCACATCTCGTTTCCTCTTGAATAAAATCATAAAGAAATCAAATTAAATTTATTCATGCCGCTTGCAAATAAATTCACCGTTTGGCCCGCTTTATTAAACCCTAAACCCTCGCGCCCGCGGCACATTTATGGCGTCTCATCTCGCCGTGTGGATGCAGGAATACGTCTGAACTCTGAATACAAACATCCCAAAGACATGAGCATTAAAACAAATGAAAGGAATAAAACTTTATGACCCCACCACCTGCTCCAGGTACCCAATTTTACTGCCTAGGAAGGAAATATTATTATTATACCATGTATTGGTAAGGGAGAGAAAAAACCGAACGTCTAAAAATCAAAACTCTCAAACTCACCCCCGCAAATTCGTAATAGGGCCAAAGGAGTAGCGAACGAAATGGAGTCCAAAATGCCTCTTGTAAGCATATTGCCATAAAGCCTAATGACGCTACATTCATTTTCATACCTTCATTTTCTCCACTTAACTGCCGAAATTATAACATTTGTTTATTCAACTCCTACGAGTATTTCGTATGTTTAATTTGAATTTCATTTGGTAAATACCACTATTACTTTCGAGATTTTAACTGGTATTACACAAAGTATATGTATACGATGAATGATAAGGAGACTGTTAGATTACTATACCACAGAGGTAATAATGCTTTTAAAATACAAAATATACCTTATTTTAATTTAAATTTCCCTTGGCAAATATCACTGTTTCTTTTATCTATTATAAGATGTGTTTTGAAGCATTCCGCGTCATTTCACCACCATTTTCATCATTTACACCGTGCCTACCTGACACCATTACGGTATTTGATCATGATGCGGAATGCATCAAAATACGTCTCAAAATAGATTTTAATAAATAGTGATGTTAATTTAGTGAAATTTAAATCTAAAATAGAAATGTTTAATTTTTTTAAAGCATTATTTACTGTACGGTACGATGATGAACACTCTCCGTATCATTCATCGTTCACTTTGTGAAATACCACATAAAATCTCTACTTCACGACTACCAACATAAGAATAGCCATTCCCTCATCAGGCAACTATGGACAAGGAAATCATCATTACATAGGACAAAACTAGTAAAATAATATGGAAAGGTGGCGTGGCGTATTTGGGTAGACACTGGACTGCGAAACAGCGGTCGCGGGTTCGATTACCGCTAATTACAAAATGAATTCGACAAATACTTATTATCAATTAGTGTTTACGATGTACATATTTTTCATATATGTATGCCTTTTAAAATTCTAAAACTACTCTTCCTGAAGGAATCCTTTATATTAATACTTTTATATATATATATATATATATATATATATATATATATATATATATATATATATATATATATATATATATATATATATAATATATATAATATATATATATATATATATATATATATATATATATATATATATATATATATATATATATATATATATATATATATATATACATATATATATATATATATATATATATATATATATATATATATATATATATATATATATATATGTATATATATATATATATATATATATATATATATATACATATATATATATATATATATATATATATATATATATATATATATATATATACATACATATATATATATATATGTGTGTGTGTGTGTGTGTGTGTGTGTGTGTTTGTGTGTAGGTACATTAAATTTATTTTTTTTCAATTAGTATGTATGCAATTACCCTTAGGATTTTTGGAAATTTAAAATGTATTATTCTGTCTTATTAAAAACTTCCAAAATATTTGATCAGATAATCTGACACAAAAACCAAATATGGCAAAGAAAAGATATTTGTAAAATGAAATCTGGGCCACCGTTCTGTATGTTAAATGGTGAGTGTACCTATTAAACCCACAATATATGGCACTTCTCACTAAAACACCCTGCTGGTTAGGCAGTAAAAGGTACTTATTTTTAAAGCTATAAATAATAACATACCGATTTTCATGTCTTTCTTGAAACCATAAATCTATAAAATTAAGTGATTCTCGTATTGTATCTTTTATCTATTAGTGTGTACGTCTACTAAGCTGTGTCCATAAATTCTCATTTATGAATATGCTTTTAAAAATGCTTTGAACCAGTTAGGACGAAGTATGTATAATGTAAAACCTTACGTTTGACGTGATAAAAAATATTATATATTATACTTAAATCAGGTTTATGACTGGTGTCTTCATTCTTCTTCGCATCATTTTCAAACACCGTATTTGAAGTTAAGTCTAAATTTTAGAATTGTGTCCCAGACACATTGGTAAAAGAGTAGGTAGAAGCTGTTCCTTAAATTTATTTATCTATTTTTTATTGAAGTTAACATAAAAGATGCAATACATTTTAAGAAATAGGATCTTACCAAGTAAAACTTAAATTAAAAATGTATAGATTTTACCACAAAGTGACTGCCGAATCAATTAGTGAAAGTAAAATTCACATTTGAGTACGTATAATCCATATGTATTATACAGTTTTTTTTCTTATAACCTGTGTTTCCAACCCTTGAGCTACTAGTTTCTACCTGCTAACAAGCCTGAGATAATCGGGTTAAAGATTTTTTATATATTATATTTCGGCATTTCCGTTTTTTTCAAGATTTTTATAAAATCAGGGGTTTGAAGTGCTTGGAGCATTGCGGACCCATCAAATAATGAACCTTATTTCAATTCTGACTTCAAATAATACGCTCCAATCATATCCTATTTCGTCCTTAATTGTAGGTACTGTATTACATAAACCAGTTCATCACATAGACATGAGTTGCTTAGACACGAAGACGTACTACTGCAAAGTACTTCCAATGGTCCATAGGGCACGACATCAGATCAACGCAATATGAAGTTGATTGTAAATTATACAGGTAAAGATGTTTTCTTCTATTTCTTCCTACCTTCTTTTTGTCCGCCTCCGTAGTGCAATGGTCAGTACGATCGGCTACCGTTCTGGAGGTCCCGGGTTCGATTCCCAAGGAGGGGTTGCCAAATAAATATAACTTAATTTTTCACTCTAATATTTATTCAATATTATCATGGACTGGTAATATTACCCTGAAGCGGAGGGCTGATAACCTTTCTTTCGTGTGTTAACGATTAAGATGACACTGTGTTTATATGATGCAGTGCCCTATGCACCATTGCGGTCGGGATAAGGGTTTGAAAAGGTGATTCAGATACGAGAAATAGTCCACGATAATAATCGAGCGAAATATCTCTTTGATTTATTTTGACCCCTCCTTGGAAATCGAACCAAAGACCTCCAGCACAGATGCAATAGAGTTACGACTATGTTCATCTCGCAGTAGTCCAATTCTGTATTGTAGTCATCAGCGCGCTTGTCTACCTTGCTGGAGGTCCCGGTTTCGATTTTAGAGGGATTAAATTAATAATAAGTAATTTTTCACCCTTATACTTTTTTTTATTATTTCTTATAATTGAATTTTACCCTGGACTGGTACCTGAAGCGCGGGGCTGATCATCTTTCCTTCATGCATTCGAAGATCACGATAAATCTGCTCATAAACGATACAGTGCCCTATGCACCATTGGACGATGATAAGGGTTAGAAAAATATAAAAATTGTAATTTTTATAAAATAGAAATGTGTACATTTGTAATCAATTGTTAACTTGTAGGTACTCATTCACATGTAAATAATGAAATATTTTTAATCGGTAATATTCATAAAATTATTTTTCTTCAAGCCAGAGTTGTGAAATTAAAAACAACCCTTACTTTGACTGCTTGACCATTGTTGAATATGAATATATAAGAATAGGTAGTTGAAATGTTCTCACCGAAAACTAATCCACCGAAAAATACTTTGGTATCCATTTCGTTAACGTGTTAATTTGACAATGAAATAACATTTATATTCAAATTCTTAATTCGACTCAAAGAAAAAAAAAATATCGAGATATTTAACTGGGTAGGTACCCCCTTTTTATGTTGCATTTTGATGGCATCACGCGACCAAGGGTTAAGTAACCAATAAATCTTGAAGTTAAGCATTCATTTAAATCTAGTTTGTTGTTTTTTACTGCCTCCCCGGTAGCGTTGGATCGTGTACACGTGTGGTCACGTGAAATTGTAAAATGTTTATTTACCTGGCTGCTTGGAGGAGAAAATCAAAAGGAAGGTACGATTTGTACGGATAATAAAACTCCGGAATCGCAGGATCCCGTACATAGTTCGGTATCGTAAAATCTGGATGGGCCACAAAATACAGTACACAGGTTGAGCATTTTTTACGATTTTTTACACATATAACTGCAGAGGAATTTCATATCCTTGAGGACTAAAGGTTATATGACACCAGAGTTTTTTCATCTTTGAAATAGGTTGGTACTCGTATCGACTCTTGAAATACAAAAATAGCGCTACACGAATGCGATTACCTAATGTTTTTGTCTTTACATAAAATCTTTATATATTTGCTTTGTCGAATGTGGAAAATAGTGGACTAATTATACTCCTTAAAAAGAAAATAGGTACCCAGAAGAAGAAAAAAAGTCGTTAGCGACATCATCAGACTGATGGAAGACTAAACAAAATTCTATGTTAAATACACAAAAAGTAGGGGTTGACCAAACCATGATTTTAAATAATTTATATTTTTTTTAACAGAATTTCGTCTAGCCTCTGACAAAACCCTGTCATTAGTCAAATAAAATAAAAGTGGAAAAAAAAAACTATAAAATTTTTGTTTTATTATATAAATGTAGTTCCACTAAGAAATGTTAGTTTAAAGATTGAATTTCCTTTCGTCTACTACGATTTATAATTTTTTTTGGGTTATAACACAAGTATTCCGAATGCTGTTATAAATTAATCCATTCGGTGTAAAAGCACATATTTCATTACGGCACTAAAATATTGAATTACTTTTTGTACCGAATTGAGCTTTTATCCTCAATTCGTAAATTATGCCTTTGAAAGTTTTCTTAATTTAAAGGATTTTTAAAAGAAGTCCAATTAAACCGGCGCAAATGAGACTTTATGATTTACACTCTCCCCCTCCCATACAATTCGATAAAGCGAAAAACTCTTAAGTTGTGCATTAAAAAAGCAATGTTTTAGTACCGGTTCATAGATAAATCTCACGTTTCCTTAGTAATGTTCCCTTATTTGCAAATTGCACGGCTGGATATTGAAATCAGGAAATAAATGGCTTATTTTGTATTGTTATGCCTCTACTTAGGGCAGAATCCAATACCATACAACAGTTAGGGTCGATCTTAAAATATATAGGAATGGCAATTTTAAGAATGGAGGAGGTTTGGTAATGCGGGTGAATGTATATTGGTAAACTTATTTACACTTTTCATTATAGCAAATTCACCTTCCCATAAATTACTAATTAAAATGGTAAACATTCTAGTGAAATAAAAAAATTACATACATACATATATTAAACAATTACTACCCAAAATCAAAGATAAAAAATAAAATAAAAGATTTTGTAATAAAAATATGACATTATTACTTTACTGAATGCAGTCGAAGTGCGAATTCTCAGACGCATGTCTTAAACTTTTTCACTTTTTCGGTTTTGCGAACTGTCATTGGCCGGTTTTATCATTTTATGCACTGTGTAACATTAACCGTTCTAACCATGAGTGACAACCACTCAAATGACTCAAATTTCAGAAGTTATGTTTATGCTTCAATTAAAAGATCTACGTATGCTACTTCTTCAGCGACATTGATGGTTTTAATAAATAAGATTTTTGCTAGCAGAATCCTTCATTAAATAAAGCCCCAGATTATGTAAATAAATTGTACATATCTAGCCTTGATGTAAATAACACCCAACTGGATCAAATCCAGAATTTGTGAACAAAAATTTGGACACACTCGAAATATTGTGAACTTAAATATTTATTGAATTGATCAATAAATGTTATAAGATACATTTTCATATTTGTATGTGATATCGATTAAATCATCTAAATATATTATGTTTTAATAGTCGTTAACGAATTTGAAACTACGTTTGTTCTGAACTACCTCATGGAAATGAAAAAGAAAAATTGGAAAAGGCTTAAAATGAGGAAAATAAATAAACACTAGGAAACGAAACATTTTTAAATTTATTGCCACCAGTATATTTCTCGATATTGAATTGCAGTAGTAGCGATACTTGCCACCTTTAGTGCTTACTTGAACCTTAATTTCTTCTTCCCAACTCACTTTGTGGATTACGGCGAATTTACGTTATTCACGGTAGGTATTGTTGAAAATTTTAAGAATAAACTTTAAGAGAAAAAGTGGAAACACAAAAAAGCATACTATGGCAAAGATTGATATGTCATACATTTATATATTAATAGATTTATATTATCCACTGACACTTCGTGATGGAATTGCATTTTTCATATATTATTAGATTAAAACCAAAATTTTTAGCTTTTCCACATTATTTTTATTTGACCAGCGACCGGGTTTCGTCGTTACCGACATCATCAGACTGGTCCTTACCGACGTTACCGACATCGTTACCGACATCACCATTATTTATTTTTTATTATTTATTATTTATTGTTAATAGTTAATTATTTATTATTTATTATTTATTGATTATTATTTATTATCTATTATTCATTATTCATTATTTATTATTAATTATTTATTATTTACTATATATTCTTTATTACTTATAATTTATTATTTATTATTTATTATTCATTATTTATTATTTACTATTTATTTTGTGTGTATTTCAGTATACAAATCTTTGTTAAATAATTCTGGAATATGGAAAAATGCTGGGTGTGGTATGTAACAATATTTGTAAAAACTGGGTTTTCACAAATATAGTGGTGCGTGTCTATATTCAGATTCTTGAATGTAGATATAGCAAATAATTTTGGATATTATAGCCTATTATAATAATAAACATATTTTTTACACCTGTGTAGTAGTTGGCGCATTTGGATGCCGTGCTGAAGGTTCCAGAATCGAAAAGAGAATTATTTACTGTACTATTTTTTGATAAACATTGATATTTTTAAAATTAATTTGATTGTCAATCAAAATTTGAGTAATATGATGATCAATCATGGGAAGAACGGTAAATTTAACATGGTGTAAAAAGTGATCATTTAAACCAGCCAACGAAAGGTCGTAAGCACGACCAACCTTTCAAATATTCTTAAATATCTTAATACATATTTCATCGATGCTGAATTATAAATAAACTTTTGACAACCACTTTTTACTGCAGTTACAAATAATTTCACTTTTTACTTAATAAAATTAACGACATTAGATAAAAGGGGGTAGCGTGTAATGTTTTCAGCAATTAGGCTCACTGAAGTCTGCAATAGGTAGTTGCGCTGAAATTGGCTGCGAAACCTTTGTATAACACTCAAAACTTAATTAAAAAAACTTCTCAGTAATGTTCGCGGAGCGATAAGATTAATAAATCAAGAGCGGCGTCCATCGACGCGCTGGTCGGGGGAGGATCGAAGCAAAAAAACAATATGCAAGTCATTCCGACATTTGCACCCCCCAAACTTAGCGGAATTACTAAGTGCTCGCTCATAAAATCACAGTTTTTATTAATCGAGCATCGAATCGCTCCAACGGGGTGGCGGCGCTGTAAGGGTATGAAAAGGAAGGCTGGGAATGAAAATGGCATTTAGAGGATCAGTTAGTAAAATCAAACATTAATTTTTAAGTGAATTTCATATAAACAGGATGCAATGAACGAAATTTTATTTTTGGCTGCGTGTTTAACACAATAATTAATTTCATTAATTGATTCGCCAGTCACTTTATGGTACCTTTATACCGGCAATATACATATCGCTCACTCCTTTCAAGAACGTCAAAAATCAAAAATCGACAATTTTCAGTTGTGCATGTTTTCGGAAAGCCCAGAAAATGTACTACATCCCAGCAAAAGCGGCATATTTTTTACTTAATATTTACCCGCTACAGGGCAGAAAGTGTTGTTTTTGCATTTTGAAGAAAAGGTATTGTTTAATTATTTTTTTAAATATACTAAATATTTTTCAAATGGAGAAAAAACCTTCAGGTTTTGCCTCAAAAGATCTGTTACACAGTAAAAAGTTCAAAAAGTGGCTTAATATTTATTTTTAATACATTGTATTATATTATTAAACTTTAAAAACGTTCTCCTGAGAAATCAGGTTTTTTGATTTATGGCGTTCTTGAAAAGAGTAAGCGATGTGTTATTATTCGATTGTAAAGGTTATTTCGAAACCGGGAGTCGTGAAGTAGAGTTTCAAGTAGTATTACACAAAGTAAACGATGAATGATAAGGAGAGTGATTGATAATAAATGCTACATATGTGTGGAATGTGTAATGCTTAAGGCCCGGTATTCGTTAAGTCGCAACTTAATTTTCCCAAAATCCACGTAATATTTTACGTAATTGATCTTTTTATTAAAATACCATTTTTGGATTTAAAAACAAATTTTCTTCGAAATAATCATATGGTTTTGAAAAAAAAAGTTAGTAAAAGAATGAAAGCTGAAAAAAATATTTTTTTTTTCACATATCGCTCACTCTTTTCAAGAGCGTCATAAATCGAAAAACTTGATTTTTCAGGAGAACGTTTTTAAAGTTTAATAATATAATGTAATGTATTAAAAATAAATATCAAGCCACTTATTGAACTTTTTACTGTCCAACAGATCTTTTCAGGTAAACCCCGAAGTTCTTTTTCTACATTTAAAAAATATTTAGTATCTTTAAAAAAATAATTAAACTATACCTTTTCTTCAAAATGCAAAAACAACATTTTCTGCCCTGTAGCGGGTAAATATTAAGTTTAAATACCTATTTTGCTGGGAGACATAACATTTTTTGGGCATTTCGAAAACACGCACAACTGAAAATTGACGAATTTTGATTTATGACGTTCTTGAAAGGAGTGAGCGACATATTCTAAAAATCAAAAAAATATCCAATTCTTATACATTCTTTTAAAAAATCGGGCGTGGACACACGTGCTGACCGTGGCTGAACGGATTCTGATTTGAACGCTACAGACAAGCTCGAGATCTCAGCCTTAAAGATGTTATATTAATTCAGAAACAAAACAAATGCATTGACTGTACGCAAATTAAACGAGTCGGTCTTCAGTCATACCGAGGTAATATTTCCCTAATATAAAATATGAACTTTTGCCATCTTTTCATTCTGTTATTGGATATAAATTAGGCGAGCAATCGTAAGGAGGATGGGGGCAGCACATGTCGCCAGGGCACAAGACGGCTGCAGAGGGCGCCCTTCGATTCCCGATGGGGAGGGCTTCGATTCCCGGGGGTGGAAAAGTCTCCAAGGCGGTAATTTCCTGAGCCATTCCGATAAACTGCAGGTGAATTAGCGTGCACAGAGGTGTGGGATTGAGAAAATGTCATTTGGAATGAGTAATGACAGCCTTAATGGGTTTCCGCACAATGGATATATTTCTTAAGGTTGTAATAAAATAACGTTTTAAATTAAAAAAAATTCTTCATCCTCTTCAAACCCTTATCCGCACCCGATGGGCACTGCATCATATAAACGTAGTGTTATTTTGATCGTTAACACATGAAGGAAAGGTGATCAGCCCTCCGCTTCAGGTACCAGACCAGGGTAATATTGAATAAATATTAGAGTAAAAAATCACTTATATTTATTTGACCCCCCCTGGAAATCGAGCCCGGGACCTCCAGTACGGTATCCAAGCGTGCTGACATTACACTATGGAGGCGGACAAATGATATATGATTATAATTATTTAAACATAGCAATAAAGAAATTATATTGTTGATATCTTATACATCTTTACAATGACAATTCTAATATTCATTAAGTACATTCTTTCACGTTA
>NW_028282630.1:0-10957 GCF_059751285.1 Brachycentrus maculatus
TGTTTAGGTAAGGGTAGGATATGATTCCATTTCCATTTCCACGTGCATTTGTCTCCATTCCACCTTCCACCTCGTGATAAAGGAAGCATTATTAATGCAGTGCAGCGCCGGAGGAGAATTAGCAGCGTGACGGCCCCTTAACTGAGCAGCCTAAAATAGATTCTACCTGCAATGGGACAGGGCGGAATTGGAAACCTGTAGCCTGATTTAGATACAACTATTCGCATTGTTTATTGATTTCACTTGATCGTAAGCAATAGCGCGTAAAGCACTGCGTCATAAATATACAGTACACTCCCGATTTTTCGGAACGGATATTAAAAAAAAAAACGTATTTTCCCTTCCCTTAAAATTCTTAAACATGAACAACAATATAAAAACAAAGAAAATGTGAAATGTTCTTCCTTAGTAACGCACACGTGTTGACAGTATGACACTAGAGACGGCTTATCTAAAAAAGGACATTTTTCACTTGAAAAAGTTTTATTTAAGTATGATATAACAAAGTATTGTTTGGATAAGAAAAGAGTAAGATTCCATTCTTTATCAGCATGTATGCTGATAACAGCAATTGTATGTTTGTAGGCTATAAGAAAGAGACGAATTGCTTTGCACAAGAAAATTCATAAAACTCAATTGTTATGTGTTGCTTTAATGTTTCAGATGTATTTTTATGTGACTTTTTTGTGTGCTACTGCACTCCGATATACTCGCCCCTTAAATGCCAACATTTAACTATTTGACATCCTATTTCCCTAAATGGGTACACAAATTATAATTTGATAACTATCCGAGAAATATCAAGGAACGTGTTTACATGAAAGCGTATTCGAAACATCGTGAGAAAAACAGGAATACAAGGCATACTCTATTAGCACATAATCCAATATATTGCATACTGATTCGCTCAATTTTATGTGTGTTGGCAATAAGAAAGTGATCTGGTTTTTGCAAAAGAATATTCACAAAACTCAATTGATATTTTTTTATACCTTGATGATTTGTCCACCCGTTAGGGGAGACGGTATGTCAGATAGTTAAATATCTACGTTCAGAATCCACCCCTGCGACTTTCACATACCCTGTCCATGTATCGGAGCGCAGTCACACGCTTGTGAGCTGGAGCCAGGGTAGCAGCCAGAACCCCCCATGATAATTATTGCTTAAGCGATCATTTGATTATTCAACGTCATCCGTCCCTGTACGCCAAACAGTAGCTGTACTGCACTATCCTTCATCAGCACATTTCAAACCCTCTTTACTGCGATGAATTTTGTACGGCGAAGGACAAAGTTAGTCCTTTGCCACGTTTAAGTTATTTTCACCTCGCATCAAACATTAATGCTGGTTTTCTCTTCCTCTCAATATAGCAAAGTACAGACATATAAAGCACAATAAAATACTCGTGCATACGTTAATGTGCTTTGTAAATATATATTGGTAATCATATAAATATATATATATATATATATATATATATATATATATATATATATATATATATATATATATATATATATATATATAAATATATATGTTATATACATATATGTGTATATATATATATATATATATATATATATATATATATATATATATATATATATATATATATATATATATATATATATATATATAAATATATATGTTATATACATATATGTGTATATATATATATATATATATGTATATATATATATATATATATATATATATATATATATATATATATATATATATATATATATTATATATATATATATATATAATGTATCTTCCTTATTCTACGTTTCTTTGATTAGCACCACTTTTTCCTGAAAATTATTACAACACGTATTTTGATGCTTTTACCGCTAGTATACAAAATAGTATTAAATGATTTTAAATGCATCAAAACATGTGTTGCAATGCATTAAAAGAAACTTAAAGCAAACAACAACAAAAATACTAAAAACAAGTGCTTTCTTTTAAATTTCGTTATTTCTTACCACTGAGAATAATGAGAGAATACTGAAACAATAAAGAAACCATTTTAAGGCATTGTTATATTTAAAAAGTAAAAGTTAAAAATCAAGAGATATAGTACAAGAAAGTGACAATGTGTTCAACTGATTTTTTTTTCAGTCGATCATTAAGTATAAATATCACATCGCACATTTTTTTTGTTATTCACGAGGATTCTGTTTTTTTAGTCTTCAGACTTTTTTAGAATAACGTCAAGTAAATGCTTTAGTAGAGGGTTAGTTCAACTGAATAATTAATGATATTAGAGAAATGCATCGGTGCTACCTGAACTGAAATGTAACTTTCAGGATTCCATTAGGACACTAATCGCAATCTCACTTACCAATTCCCCTATCAAACTTCCTGAAAGAACTTTCAGAATTGGAATTCATTAAAACTCTTCCATAAATTAGAATTATACGCGAATGGAGCTGGCTCTCTTTAAAGGATTCTGATAAGCCTAATTGACTCTTGGACACCTTTATTTTCCTAAAACCTTCAAAAGATTTATGAAACTGCAATAAAGGGTAGCGTATTAAAACTGCACATTTGAACAGAGAAACCTTACCCTCTTTACCATTTTTAACACTATCATTTTTCTTCTTACCCTTATTCGCACCCAGTGTTGCATAGGGCACTGCATTGTATTGACACAGTGTTATCGTAATCGTTACTTAAATGAAGGCGAGGTAATCACTCCTGCGCTACAGGGATCAGTCCAAGGTTATATAAAATAAATGGGAATCGAACCCGGGACCTTCAGCATGGTAGCTAAACACGCTGCTAAACACAATGACATAAACGTATCGTGTTTACGTTAGTATTAATGTTTTTGAATTCAATATTATAGGTGTTTCAATATTGTAAAACATCTTCAGTCCTCTATATAAAAGAAGATGGAAGTCTAAGCATCCCAGGGCTTACAGCGTGGCATTTATCTTGCTTAAGCGATCACTTTATAGAATTGTGTAACGTTCACCATTTTACCCATTATTGAACATCCGTATTGCATTCTTTCTGCAAACCTGTATATATGCAATGGTCTCAGAACCTACTAATTGCAGAGCCATCAGTTGAAGAAGTGAAATTGGTGAAATATTTATTTAGCTTGTTCCGTTAAAATTTAGTTAAATTTCATTTCACATATATTTTTAGGACACAGAGCATGATATGAGAAGAGTAACGATAGATGTGTCATCTCAATTTACTCACCTTTAATATTGACATCTCATCTACCATACATCACAGGTGTTCATGATTCCAGTTTTGACACAATAAAAAATGAAGACAGATTACCTTATATGTTAAAAACTCATTTAAGACGAAGGGTAAAAGAGGGACAAGTCGTATAAACTATATACCACAGAGAGAAAACAATTCTTCTACCATTTCACAAGGGGAAAGAAATAAGATGTTATATGTATCATTTTTCATTGGAAACAAGAGTAGTTACTCAGCATATGAAAGAGATGTATTTCTAGGCTTGAAAGCTTAAGAGAGTGGTTTGACTGTGACGCTGAGTCATTATTCAGGACCTCCATGGATAAAATAAGAGTTGTCGTAATGATTGCCTACCTTTAACTTGAAACGGCATAATAAATAAAAGTAGTGTCTGGATACAGTCATATTGTTCGTTATGTACAAATATGTAGAGTATTTTTTTACTACAAATGTCTTATATCCTGGATCCGGCACACGTTACCGTAGCTCAGTCTGGTTAAATAAAAAAGAAAGAAAATAGATAGTATCTATTTTCGATATATGGTAATTTCATTACACAATTCATATAGGCAAGTAAAGTATGTATTTGAATTAATCTTTAAAAAATACACATTAAAATCGAAAAAAAAAATGTTTTTCAAAAAGCATGTTTTTTTCGGTAATTTATTATACAAGTTGAAAAATAAAACACACTGTAAAAACAACTTTTAAGTCTACTTATGTAAACACGACTAGTTTCGAGAACATCTGTAATACTCGAAACAAATCATGTTAAAATTAATAAACTCAAATCTGGTCTTACACACGTGTAATATTTTTACATTCGAAATGAATATTCACGTTTCGAAGTTATTGGGAGTGCGCCTCTCGGGAATTCCGCAAATAACATGTCCGCAGTACAGCCTTCAAGTTTTCCTTCCAATAATTCGTCTCGAGCAGTTTATCTGTGATACATTTCGTTTCCAATAAGCTGACTTCCCTTTGGATGCGTCCCCCGAGGCGGTAACAGCCTCCAGGCGATGCACGAACTGGTACTAATGCTCGTTTAACCGTTCTGATGAAAAGTATTCCTTCAGCCCGAATTGATACGTGAATAATGGCCCGGGAAGGTGGAATATTGAATTGGAATCCAATCCGGTGAACCAGTTCCGAAACTCCTCCAGTACAAGAATATTTTAACCCCTTTTATTTGCACATCATTTCAATTAGATGCACACTCATAAAGTAATTGTCGTGGTATTTGTGTGAATACGTGTATATACGGTATTTCATTGAGAGCTTCCTACCTTTAAATTAAAATAAAACAAAATATCATTATTTTTCTATTTGTTTGAAAGGTCCATCAATGGCAATATGGCTTCTATGGGTGGCGCGTTGAGAGAAATAACTTTGAAAACATCGATTTTTTTAATATATGTTTTTGTTTAGTGTAGCCCCTTTTAGCGCGGATACAATAATCAAGTCTGCTCAAAAAGCCTTCGCACACTGCACGAATGTGGTTTATTGGTATTTTGTCCCATTTTCGGTGATAAAATATTATACCATCATGAAACCGTATTCTCGACGACAGAGTGGAGTGGCGTTCTATTCTCTCTATCTACCCCTGCGGGGAAGCGGTGTGATGCTACGTGTTAGTTATATATATATATATATATATATATATATATATATATATATATATATATATATATATATATATATATATATATATATATATATATATATATATATATATGTATATATATATATAAAATATATATATATATATATATATATATATATATATATATATATATATATATATATATATATATATATATATATATAAATCTATATATATATATATATAAATATATATATATATATATATATATATATATATATATATATATATATATATATATATATATATATATATATTATATATATATATATATATATATATATATATATATATATATATATATATATATATATATATATAAATATATATATATATATATATATATATATATATATATATATATATATATATATATATATATATAAATATATATATATATATATATATATATATATATATATATATATATATATATATATATATATATATATATATATATATATATATATATATATATTATATTTCAAAGTTCTGATAATTTAATTAAACGCAGTTTCCGTTACGTATATATAAAATTTCCTCTAAGCTTCTTTCAGTCTGTTTTAATCAAAATAAATAACATAAAACAGGATGCAAATAACCGCTAAGTGCTCACTTTAAAACTTTAGCTATACTTTATGTACGAAATGCAGGAAATTAGTTTTAAAATACTCAGCGTGTAAAACTACACGGCCAAAGCAACAATTTTTCGACGTGAATTTGCTAGAAATCCGTTGACTCAATTTTGAAACTGTTCTGCCCACATTTGCAATTAACGAGGTCCATGAAGTGGTTATAGCTTTTTTGTGCATTCAGCTAAAAAATCGATTGAATTAAAGAAAGGCATTACGAAAATCTAAACGATTCGTTGCTCTTAAATGATTTTTGTTAGTAATTTGTATTTCCTATTGAATTGTTATGAAGTAAAGTGCGTTGTTAACATTATTAATTATTATTATTACTTACATAAAACATACATACTTTTATAGTATTAAAAATTTACATACTGCCGAACAGTGTGAAAAAAAATATTAATTTTAATTTAATTTTTTTATGATTGAGCAGCGTGGATATATGTAAATTATAATAGATATTAAATGTACCACAACAGAGACGAAGCATCTATTTTTTTAAGGAAGAGAAACGGAAACTTAAGTAATCTAACCTGATACTAGCTAGTTTAAGTAATCTCTTACTGATGTAGGCGCCATGATGTAGTTGGGTGGCTCGACTGCGAAACTGGCGTCGCAGGTTCGATTCCCGCCAAATGCAAAGTAAATCCAAGAAAGATTTATTTTAAATTGGTCTGGGTGTTTGTGATGTGTTTATCATGTTTACATTCCTGCAGATAAGCCTCTTTAAGTAGAAGCTTTGCGGATTATTATTATTTTTAAATATAAAAATGCAAAGGCACTGCATCAAATTGATGCAAATTTATGGTTTGTCATGAAACAATGTTCAAAGAAATATTGAAATAAAATAAAAATATTTTTAATTTGTACGTTCTTGGGAATCGAACCCGGGATCTCTAGCATGGTAGCTTAGTGTGCTACTACAGCTCGGAAATGGACTTAAGTCATTAGTTGAATTTAAGAAACTCTCAACCAATAGCAAAACCCAATAAGCAGATTTTAATCACATGGTATCCCAATATTTTTGGAAGTTTTTTTTTTCATTTTGACATCTCAACAAAGATGATAGGCGTCTCCCAGTATGTAAAATAATCCGACAAGGATCTTGCAAACATATAAAAAAAATTGTCTTGGCTAAATAAAAACTCTCTCGAACCAACCGTAGAAAGCTCCTGTGAACTCAGACATAAAGCGTCTTGAGACATTTGATACATATATGAGTTCCAAAATTTTGAGTAGTGTGGTTGTCAATCATGGGTAGAATGGTGAATGTTTCACGTGTGTAATGTCACTTAACTAGCCTTGGCAGGTCAAAAGCTCTGTGAACATCCAGACTTCAATATTCTTTTTCATCTATGTTGACATGTCATTATGAAAAAGTAATAGTTACTTATTAGTCATTTAGTTTGGAGAAGTAATATTTATTTGGTTAATTTTTTTTACCGTTGTACCGTTTTTTTACCGTTCTGGAGGTACCGTGTTCGATTCCAGAGGGGTCAAATAAATAAAATATATTTTTTAACTGTAATATTTATTCAATATTACCTTGGACCAATATTACTTGGATCACCTTTCCTTCATGTGTTTACGATCAAGGTAACACTGCGCTTATATGATGCAGTGCCCTATGCACCATTGGGATACGGATAAGGGTTTGAATGAATGAATTTTTTTACCTAATTTTCTATGAAATTTACTCAAAAAAACGCTTCAACATTTTTCTTTACGATGTCGATATTATGCGCAATGTCTTACATATAAAATAATGGCAATGTCTGCGTGAAACGCTTGGGGGAAATTTGAAAGGAAATTGAAATATTTCATTTGATTTAAGTATCAATTTCCTTTGAATTTCATTCGTAGACATGTATGTCAGATTTTGACATTCATTACACAAACGTGACTTTGCCTTTTCTGTTAATTAACTAACTCGGCAGTGAATGATTTTCAACTTGCTCCATTTTTTCTCACAACGAAAGCGGTTCTAGCCGTAGAATTCAAATTACCTGAAAAAATCAGCAATTAAAAGAGATGAATAGAAACATTTTGAATCTACTGATAAAAATTTCCGTAAATACTTAATAGCAACATTAAGGAGTTTTTTTCCCGTTTTTTAAATCATTTTTTCACACGGTGTGTTTGAAAGCTTTTGGTATGGTAAGGGAAGGGTTATTCACTATAATCTAACTATGAGTATTTTAATGTTTTAGAATTAAAATACATAAACCCTGATGATGAAAAGGTTCTTGTCGAAGCCGGTTGGAAAAAGTGTACCAATAAAAAGTGGTTAAAACAAAGTTGTTTTATTTTATAAAACTCAAAACGAATACTACAAATAGAATATAAAATTCTTACCTATCATCAAACAGACTTTGAAAATTTCTGCATGCAAAAATTTTATACCATAATAAAATATTATTTTACAAAAATAAGATTGTAATTTAATTATTGTTTGAAGCTGTTCAAAATATACCTTTTATATTTAATAAAATATTGATTATTGTAATTCAAATTAAAAATAAAATTTTGATTTAAACATGAATATTTATGAACGTAAACTCTTATTTTTAAATAAAAGAGTTAAAGTGTACCACGTAAGTTTAATTTTCATTTCTATGAATAATACAAATTGATACTTTATAAAATAAAATTAAAATTTTGTTTTTAAACCCTTTTTTTAATGATGCATTCCTTCAACCGATTTTGACAATAACCTTGTTATCATAAGAGATAAATGTATTTTATTTAAAGTATATGTTCATCCTTGATGATGACGAGGTTCTTGTCAAAATAGGTTGAAGAAAATTACCAATAAGAAAGAAGTGGTTAACAATAATGTTTTAGTTTTTTTTTAAATTTTAAGAAATGAAAATAAAATTTAAGTGGTACACTTTCACTCTTTTGTTTCATAAGAGCTTACATTAAGTATAGACATGTTCAAATCAATACTTTAGTTATATTATTTTACGAAGTATATAACATGTGCCGCAAAGTATCTGCAAAACACATTTAAAAAAACTAATAAATACTTTTCAAATGGAACGCCATCAAGCAAAAATGTCTTAAAATATACCAAAATTAAAATACATAACCATGTTGAAATATTATTATTGATAAATTATGTCGCTCTGCCGTAATTCTATAAAATCAATTAATTTCCTATCACACCATTGGCACTCTGCTAAATAAGTTAAGTAATCCAATTAGTACCATATACGCGGAGTTCTAGTCCAAACATATTATTTCCATCCATACATTTGTCAGATAACCCTGTTTCACTAATAATAAAAGGATTACATTAGCGAATTAGTGGCGCATGGATTTTCACGTCGGACGTTTTTCGGGTGACTGAAATACTAGGCTGAAAATATAACAAATTGTTGGTTATCGTGCTAGTAATATTTATTTATCTTAAAATATTGAAGTGATTTTTTTTATTTAAATTAAAATTACATTTTCAGGCGTTTCTCATCTGTGTGATTATAATCCAGGATGCAGACCTCACATACTAATAAAAGAGGTTCTGCTTTATAAAAAGCTTCTGAGAAAGAAACATCTATTGATGAGATGAAACTCACCAATATATGTCTCTAGTGATTCAAGAATAATGTTTCAAAATTGGTCATATAAATAGAATTTCCAAGAATTTGAGTAGTGTGGTTGTCAATTATGGGTAGAATTGGTGAATGTTATACGCGTGTAAAGTGATCACTTAAACTAGCCCCGTAAATGCCCAGAGTTCTAAACATATGTAATATAATTCTAATAGACAGATGTAAGCTTAATAAAATAATTTAAAATAAAATTGAGGGTGCAGAAACTGTCTTCATAAAATAACATAATATTACAACTTTACCTTGACTAGCCAATGACAGGACGTTGGCCTTTTAAATACTCAGGCTTCCATATTCTTCTTCACCGTTGTTGAAATATCAATAATTAAAAAATAATGGTGAATAATACGCAGTCCATAAAGTGATCATTTAAACAGCCGATCACGGATCGTTAGCCATGTAAATGCCCGGGATTCCATATTCTTCTATATCTTTTATATTTTGTGATAACAATATAATGAATCGTGATTTTTACATAGTGCATAAAGTGATCATATTTACCACCTAATGACACGTCATTAGACATGAAAATGCCCAGACGTCCATATTCTTCTTAATCTTAAGCAGTAATAAATAGTTATCACTTACGCCATCAATTAAATATCGAGAGCACTGTAAATGCCCAGACTTCCATATGCTCCTGCATATATGTTGAGATATCAATTTGAAAAAAATAATGTTGTATAATAATCAGTGTATTATGTGATTGCTTATACCACCCAATCACATGTCATTAGCTCAGTAAATGCCCGTACTTCCACATTCCTCTGCATCTATATATAGATATCAATAAATAAGATCTTCAATTACGCATTTATTTAATAAAATTCACTATAGGTTAAATAAGGCTTTGAACTTTAATTACGTGCGTATACGTAGCTCCTGTAAAAAGTCTCAAAAGTATTAAAAATTACCTTGGCAATAATTTCACCCCCAGCGCAGAAACGCCAACATTCATCATAGCCACTAATAAATTCGAGTCTTTCCCAACTTAAGCTCCAGCATAAAACTCTCAAACTCTGCGACTTGGTAATTAAATGCGAAATTTAATAATACCCCAAGCATTGCCGGATACTCAGTTTTATGTACTTTGTGAAATAGACGCCGGTTATTAATTAATTTGTTAAGTATTTTATAACCGTCACATGTTACAGAAATCGTCTCAAATAATGACGGGCCGTTTCGCTTCAAGCTCCTAACTTCCTATTCTTATATACGATTTTAGACTTACTTATTCTTGATTTTTTTTTACTTAATTTATCTGTTGAATACATATCTGCGTAAACAACCATATTATTTTTATAACAACACAATTATTTAAAAAATCATAAATATAATTAACATGTATTTTTTTGCAGAGAGCCACCATATGTGTCATGTTGGTAGAGCTCTTTTTCCCTATTTTTTTTTATCCTTTCATACGCAAAATAAACACTAACTTACCATCAAATTGCCTCTCCATAGGGGTATAGGTTTTTTTTAATGGGGTTTGCATTTATTATTTGCCTTGCTTATTTTGAATTAGATTTAAAAATCATTAAGTGGATTTTTGTTTCTTATACATAGTTTTAAAAAAATGTTATGTTTGAATCTGTGTTGGGAACAGGAAGAATAAACTAGTGTGGGCCAATCAGAAACATCTCAGCATTTGCTCATTGCTGGGAGAAAACCACGTAAAAAATTATCAGGATAAGACGTACTATTGACTGTCAACAAGCTTTCCATTCCACTAGAAGAGGGTTCGATATTTTGTGTTCTATAGCTTGATACATGGTACCAATGTCCAAGACTATTTTTATCATGCATGATATCACCTCTAATGA
>NW_028282631.1:0-23905 GCF_059751285.1 Brachycentrus maculatus
TCAACGAAGTAAATACTTTTAACTAAAAAATTATACAAAAATTGGGTATCTAATAAATAATAAAAAATTACTCCAAGGAGCATTTCCGAAATATCTCAAAATAATTATCCACAACTACCAAACTAAACATAAAATCAGATATATAAAAATCATAAAGTAAAATAGAGAACATCAATGAAGTTATCTTTGGGAATGCAAACAAAAACGAATATTAATTGTCCAAAGAAAATCATTCCTCATAATTAAAAGTTAGGGACTCTGATAAACAACTCATTACTTCGAAACAACTACCAATAACACAAATTAATTAATTAGGGAATCAATTTAATTAGAACAAATAAAGGAAGTCTAAGTTTATGAGTGATTTTAAAGATAACGCATAAATAAAGCGGATTACGCAATTAGCGCAATACTTAGACTTTAAAGGAAATAAGGAAACTTATGTTGTGCTGAAAAATTATTCGCCTTAACATAATAATGTAAGATTGTATTATTAACCTATAGAAAAGCTTACTAAAATTAAGATCAGGGGAAAGGATTACTGTTATTGATAAAACTGAAGCTAATCGATGGGTTGGCCTCAAAGATGGAATTATTGGATATTTTTCAACTGATTTACTGTTCTGATTTTATGTCTAATCTATAAAAATGATAAGATAAATAAATTATCGCCTTCTGATTATGTTATTATGTTGGTAGTTTCTTTGTTGTTTATGAGTTATTAGTTATTATTAGCTTTTATTAGTTATCATTAGTTTCTTATTTTATTGATCAAAACAATAAACATATCATATGCACTCAGGATACGAACAAAACATAGTCCTACATTCAGAAGATGACTTCCAACTACTTCTGCAACATGATGCCAACAAACGCCTGTATAAGCTCATCTTGTCGATCAAAATAGAATCACTATTGGAAATTAAAAGATTTACTCGTAACTTCTTCAGCGAAGATCCGATCTTCAAGGTTTTTGGGGACCCTGAGCAGTTTTTTAACTATATTAAGGAAGGAAGATTTTTTGGAGTGGACACTGAGAAAGCGACAATTGTGTTCTGGAAAAAATACTTTGAAGGCAAAATTTTGACTATTTAAAATTTTGAGTAATCGCCCATGGATATTTTTCCTATGATCTCAGAACTTATGAGACTTAGAAACATCATACAGAAAAGGAATCCGAGGACTCCTACAATAATAAATGACAACAGCATATGTGAAATGAACCATCTCCGTGAAAAGATGGCCTCTTCAGAAATTAAGTATAAATTATTGCAGTAACAGTTCGAACAATTGGCCTCCAAAAAAAACGAAATACAGGATAAATAAATTTAAAAGCAGAAAAATATGGAAATACAAATACAAATGCGAAGACTCAAAATGCAACAATAGCAATAAATTAAAAGAGAACAACAAAAAACACTCGACAAAGATAAAATAATATAAAGAATACAGAATTAAAAAATTGCGATACAAAAATAGTATTAAGAGTTTAAAATCAAGAACGAGGGACTCAAAAAAGAAACGGCAAAAGAAAGAAGATAGAAGAAAAAAATCGAACAGAAGTCATAAAAGTAACAGAATGAGAAAATAGAAGAAGAAAGAGAATGTGGAAGGAAGCAAAAGAAAGTGGAATGGATAGGAAGATAATTGGTTGATCCAAAATCGTTTGACATTAACAACTTCAAAATTGAAAGAAATGGCAACATTATCTAAAAGATAGGCGATTGCTATGGTTATTTATTCGGCAGAATACCCATTTATATGAAGCAAATAAACCAATGGAAGACCATCAATACAAAAAGTGGCAGAATTCAATTCGGTATCACTCACAGCATTTATGTCGGTGATTCATCATCGCCTTGGGGAAGAAAGGAGTGTATAGTTTACAGTATGTGACTATTCGAATGCGTGCATTGATTATAGTAATAAAAATCACTAATATGTATCTATCAAATGCGTTGTGTATGTTTATGACTTTTATATTAACAATTTATGAATGATATATGCAGCAGTTAATTCATCAGCCGTTGACTAAATATATATTCGAATGCATTTACACATATTCATCATCGATACCGTTACTACGGATGGGGCGAAATCGGATAGAGTGGTAAGATATTGAAAGAAGGTCTCCCTCAGATAACAAATGGAGACACAGTACAGATCAGTGTGGATGTGCTCAACAAACAGATGGACATTCTGATCAACGGGAAGAAGATGATAACCCACAAAAGTAATCAGATTGGAGACCCTGCAATTATCTGGGTGCCTTTCTTCGGGATGATCCACAAAGGGGATAAAGTCGAATGGGAGTGATCTGCATCCAATAACCATATTATTACAATATTATGGGCCAATCAATTTAGCCATTGCACATATAAGCATTCATATTGGCATTGATTCTCGAATTCCTGCTAATTTCTAAAAGATGGTTTATTTGAAGTTAGGCCTGCGCTTGATAGCTCAAAAATCAAATGAGATCTTCTTCGGTACTTTTGTTGTATGATGATCGAGTTTATGATATGGTCAATTGTATATTGCTGCTGTCAATGCTGATTTCATAGTCATTATGATTATCATCTGAGTTAGTGAAATAACCAGCTTTTGGGTGGAGTCAGTAGTAACAGTTTCGTTTTAGTTTATGTGCAGACATATCCCCATGAAAGACGGGTTTGATTATATATATATATGTGCAGACACAGATTTCTTTTACAACCATATGCATTATTCAAACAGATCTGAAACTTTCACACTATGTTATGATTGGCAATGCAGTTAGGCAGTTAACACTGCGAGACAAAAAACAAGAGATATAGATAAACTAAAGGCTATTCCGATATAATACGAGCAAAGATGCTCTGCTTGATATATATTTCATTTTTTAATATTTATAATCATTCTAATATTCTGAGTGTTATCAGTCTCCTTTTATATATGTGTTCGATCTTCAAACTCATACAGTTGGATGGTTGTCAATTAAGGCTGATGGCTCCATCAATATACTCTAATGCATGGATCGACAAAGCAATTAGCACGCAAAATTAGATCTGTCTTAAACTACAAACTATAACTCAAAGAATTCTCAATATAAATACTCACACCAAACGGTAACAAAGAATTTAATCTGTCATATATGTCATCGAATTATTGATTATCAAATTAATAGGCATTGTTCAGCAATTATGTACATCCAATCAAGGCGCGGTGGCCACATAGAACAATAAGGAGATCTCTGTTCAGCCTGAAAAAGTCCAGGATTCAAAGACAATGAAAGGCTATCAATGATAAGCACCTCAATGCCAAAAGTATTCATATTACCTACAGTATAAATATGTTGTTCATCTGTGCTGCTCTAAGTATCAGAGGGATAATTCCACAGTTATTTATGTTTGGTTACTATGGTTGCAACAAATAATACTGTCATTAGCATGAACGAGCACATAGGCTACACAGAGATTTTTAGCTATCAAATAGATTGAAGGATCTCTTTCAGAACAAAGATCTCAGCACTTTATCCTTTTGCTTTCACTAATACAGAGCCAGATTCAGCGAACACTTTCTCAGAACATAGACTCTTTGCCCATTTGATCGTCATTCTTATTCTATACTTCATAATGATAGTCTATCAAAAATAATTAAAACCCACATAATTTTATCCCCAACCCAACCCCAACCCCAAACCCCAACCCCAACCCCAACCCCAACCCCAACCCCAACCCCAACTCCATGTGACTCAAATACATTGGTGATGAGTATCTGCTATATTTCGATGTGATTTGTTTCATAGGAAACACATTATATCGAAGACTCTTAGCTTTTATAGACATAGCAGACATCGCAGACATCGCACTAATATATTTATTAACATTATTTATAATGAATAATAAATAAGCATCATAACCTTATAATAACTGATAACTTCTCTCTAAAATAAACTATATCAATGCCAACAATAGTACCAACGAGAATCCATCTAACTAAAAAAGCAATTCAAATCACAGCAATCCTCACAGTTTGACAGCAGCAGTAGATAGGGAGTTGAGCAGCAGAGCATAAGTCAGTATGAGTTGATACTATAAATGAACAATACAAGATTGATGAATGAATGAACAGAAAATATAGCAGCTGCGTCGATAACTCAGCGTCGATAACTCAGGCATAATATGACATTGCTCGAGAATCAGAGTATGCCAATGTATATCGGTCTCCATATTATATATAAAGGCATCATTAAATATCGGTCTCCATATTCTATAATTATAAATTGGCGATGCTATGCTATTATTTCATAAAACTTTTTATATTGTATCATGAAAGAAATCGAGGAAATGAATATAAAGACACTATAAGGCTGCATGTATGCAGGACATATGATTCTCAAGTCTGTGGGAAAGCAGGCAATCTTCCTGATGGGACAGACTCGCGTTGGCAAATCTACTCTCTTCAATTACTTAGTTGGCAAGCAGTTAGTGGGCAAAAAAATAACTAAGATAGCCACTGTGTACTAAACCTTCATTGAAGGTGTGGGTGTGGAAGTTGGCCATACTTATAACTCGGTGACACTTCTGCCGAACATTGATCATAAAATCAAATATGGGGGTAGTGTAAAAGATGAGGATCTTCTCGATATGGCTGGCTTTCATGATAAGGCTCGGTCGTATGTTGGAGTCTTCACTGTTTCCTTTATGCTTAAAGCGTCGTTTCAGTATATCGATTAGGCGAAGATCATCCTGGCAATTGACCATGCGAGCTTGGCCTTGGAAGATATCGATGGCTTGAGTAAGCCATTCTTAAACTTGATCGATATCTTGAAGATAGATACCCTTATGAGTGAGCCTGGGATAATGAACAAATTCTTTGAATCGGTGGCGATCGTGGTCACGAAAGCCGAAAAGGATATCGACTATTATGATTATAAACTAGAAATCATCATCGATAGCCTCAAGAAAAACTAGAACAAAACAAACAGATAGATAGTAATGTTAGCTTTCATCGAGTCAATTAGAAAGAATATGCGTCTCGAGCTCTTCGAAATTGCGAAAAAGAATGAAAGTCCATAAAATTGCCAAATTCTATCGAATCTTTGCAGCGACAGGCAATGGAATTATTATAACTATCGGACCTAATTCAATGAGAATTTAATATTCGAACTCCCCTTTAAGAGACAATTCGAATAGTTGCCATAGGGGGATAAAAAGGCTTACGAGGCTGCCGAAGATGTAAAGAACAAGTTGATTGCGAGATCCTGCGAGATCCTAAGAAGTTTTATTGCGCTTGCCATTCAGAATTGGAACAACTACAATAATCCGGGTCTATACTCTCATATCTTTCAATAAATTCAGGAGGTTATTAGGAATCATCCATATGGCAATTTCTAAACTTTGCTAGAATATTTAAATCTCAAACCTGAAATCGAAGAGAAAAAGCAACCGGCATTCGGGCTCTCACTGCTCGGGCAGATCAAAAAGATTAACTAATCGGTCAATGCTATTGCTGTGGAATATAGTTAGCAGTCAGATGCCAATGTCAAGCTGTGCCTTGTCGAACCCTTAGTGAAATAAATGTGCAACCACTTTCGACAAACTTTCTGCTAAAATAGAAAATAATAATAAATTTTCCTTGAATTCATATTCGTAAATGTTCGGGCACTCAAATAATGTGCATTGATAAACTAAATCGATAGCCAGAAAGGAGCCTCTGTCATATTTACAATAGGCGATGGCTGCAAAAAGATATTACCATACACATTCGAAGACATCCAAGGAAAGTTTTTTATAGAATTCAGCCCCAAACCGGAGCACCTCGCAGAATTCGAGGTTCATCTCAGCGAATTCATTACTAATGGTGAAATGCAGAAGCTATCAAAAGACGCAGGAGAAAATGTATTGAACAAAATCCAAATAAAGCTAATCTCCGTAAAAATAAAGAAAGGATAAACATTATATAATTAAAAAAAGTACCTCTAAGCAGCCAAAGAATTCCTAGCCACGAATACCGCCTTAAGCGTATACCAAACTGCACTGCATAATGCCCAGGTACCCATCGATGCCAAGAATAAAAGATTCATTGAGTTTAAATTGAAGTAAATCTACCAATGGATTGGCAAGACTCTCGAACAACTAGGAATGTATAACAAGGCACAAGATATCTACCGACACTTATATGCGGTCGATCTGCAGAACTAGTGCTACCAACGGGCAATTGCTACATCGCATAAAATGGAAGATAAGTATAATTTGATGCTGCAGTACGGTCAGTTCAGTGCAGACCATGGCCGATACGAGCAAGCCATCTGCATTTATCAGAAGATGATTGATCTGTTCATTTACTGGCCTCTGAAACTTGAGACAGTTAACGACCATATTATCAGCTGTTTCGCTCGAAAGTAAAGTCCATGCGCTAAGAGTTACATTGCTGCACTCACGCAAAGGAAATCAATATAAAACGAGGAGGGGCTGATTCACACCATTAAAGACGAAATCGATTCGTATGTGCCTATTGAGAATCCACCGATTCAGTAGGATAAAGATGGGCTATTCGACAAAGAGGAGGAGGAGGAGGAGCGATCGAAAATAACGGAGAAATTCAGGGCCGCAATCAACGAATTTCCATTGAAACTGACTCAAAAGGAATTTTCGCCTCTCTGCACAATCCTCGGAGAATGCGAAAGGCTGCAACTGCAAAAGATACAAATGAAGACAACCAAAATTGATTTCAGTGATTCTAAAGTGGATACAAACAAAATCAAACTACTGACGAATCACTGTACTATGCCGAATCTGACCGAACTTTACTTACGTAATTATCTTTTATATTTAGAGAACAATCAAATAAGCAATGAAGGATGTCAGTATCTGAGCAAAGCAGATTGGAAGAATCTGACCACTCTTTCATTATGTAATTATCTTTTATATTTAGGGAACAATCAAATAAGCAATGAAGGATGTCAGTATCTGAGCAAAGCAGATTGGAAGAATCTGACCACTCTTTCATTATGTAATTATCTTTTATATTTAGGGAACAATCAAATAAGCAATGAAGGATGTCAGTATCTGAGCAAAGCAGATTGGAAGAATCTGACCACTCTTTCATTATGTAATTATCTTTTATATTTAGGGAACAATCAAATAAGCAATGAAGGATGTCAGTATCTGAGCAAAGCAGATTGGAAGAATCTGACCACTCTTTCATTATGTAATTATCTTTTATATTTAGCGAACAATCAAATAAGCAATGAAGGATGTCAGTATCTGAGCAAAGCAGATTGGAAGAATCTGACCACTCTTTCATTATGTAATTATCTTTTATATTTAGCGAACAATCAAATAAGCAATGAAGGATGTCAGTATCTGAGCAAAGCAGATTGGAAGAATCTGACCGAACTTTGGTTATGTAATTATCTTTTATATTTAGGGAACAATCAAATCAAAGACCCCAAAAGTGCGAAACAGATGCTTCAGTTATCATTTCCCAAAGTTTCCATCGGCATCGATCCTCAAAACGTATGATAATTCATTGACAAAATATCCGATATGCAATGTATGTATGCTGATGAAATATGTTAACGCGTTATATAATAAATCAATTAATTGCTCAGTTGAAAACTCATCGATAATTTGATAATCTGAATCGGCAGATTACAGACTCTGTCCGTTGAGTTCAAACTCTAATTACATAGCGAACATTGGTTGGAATGCTAAACAAATACTAATCTTTAATAATCATTCGGATCGGAATTTGTTCAAAGCAATCCAACTGCTCACACAGCTCAGTAACATTTTATAATCTTCGAAACATAAAAGTGTCGGATTATAATAAATTTGAAGATGAAACAAAGACTTTATATCTTTTTTCTATTCCGAGGACTGTCAATTATCAATTAATTAAGGTATAGAACTGCCTGTTTTCGATTCAACAGTTGTGCCCTTTGAGCTCTTATTTACTATCATTTTTGTCCGTTGGCTTGGGAAGTTTTCGATCGATGACTTATAAGCAACGAATTTGGCATTAACGATGTAGAGATTCTTCGCGACCAAATACTCTGTCCTTTCGATTTGCTCTCTGTATACTTATTTTAAGTCATTTGCCCGTGGGCTGGAGAGTGAGGCCCACTTGAGTAAGACTTATTCTTGTTCGAAATGACATGCGAATTGTCACTGATGGTTTTGTTAGTCCAGCAAATCTCCATGAGGCTAATGTTGAGATACTTCGAAGAATGATTCAATGCATTAGGCATTTATTTATCGCAGAAATATCCGATCTCCCGCTTTATAGGCTTTACGTAGAAATCCAGCAGGTACTCGGCCACGCGCTTCAGGGATATATTGCGATGCTTTTTTATTAATTGCTCAATTGGCCGGCACACGAATGCAACCCCCATTCGAAATAGATCACTCAATGACTCCAGATGCGACCGATTGCATGTATCTTGAAGAGAACTTGGACTTCAGGGCTGAAATCTTTGCTAAAACACTTGCTGAATAGCTTCTTAACCTTATAGACCAAGCTTCGGCATCTCTCATTCAGCTAGGCTTGACAAAACCTAGACATTTCCACCGTTAATATTTAATTCAACTGTCCTGAGAATAGTCGAAATATATGATGAACTTCGAGAGAGGTGATTGCTCGACAAAGTTTACTAATTTCTAGATGTTCTTGGCCTAAGATTGGGGCTGGCTTCCCCATCAATAATTTTATATGCATCCATGAGTATGAAGTAGCGGCAAGGTTGTGCTTCCGAGAAAAATAGGCCTGGCAGTTTGACCGAGCAATGCCTATTGGAGTATATGATCTTATTAAGCAATTTAACTAATTATTCCTCAGCATACTTTATAAATTCAGCAATTTATTCTCCTTTTGGATTCAAATTTATCATCATGCCGATGATCATATGCAACCTTCCATTCGGTTCGATCTCGTTAGTAGCAGGGGATGAGACCTTCTCTTGAACATTGAATACCTTCTCTTAAGCATTGAACACCATACTTCTTTCTCCAGGCTTAAATAACGGATGGATGGCTCTCCAGTGAAATAGAATCCCTTTGCTGCAAACAGGCGGACAGAAAGTATCCGAATATTGTCTGATAGGGACTGAGAGCAATTGAGATCGATTGATGCACGATTTATATGACAGATTACAATGTTTATTTGCAATTAGCTTCTTACTGCTCTTCTATTAATTATTGTTCTTTTTTGTCCATTCGCTTGACTATTCTGGTCGCTCTGGTTGTTCTGGCTCTTTTGATTTGCCGTTTCTTTCTCCCTGAGTTAAGTCAATCTTTTTTGCTCGTACTTCCGATGTGCAGAATCGCTTTTCTTCGTGAGCATGTCTAGAAGCGAATCATTATGCGCAAAGTTGTTAAAACAGCTGATGAACAATCTGCATATGCTATCGCAGTGAAAGATATCGTTTCGTGAAGCGGCCAAACTTCTACTCAAATCAGACCTTTATTTAGTCTATCTTCTGCCTGCACCCTTAAACTCGCTCTCGCATTAAGTTCAGAGCCACTATTTGTTGTTTCGTTTCATTGAAAAACTTTGTTATTGTTGAGAAAAATTTCACTGCATTCGAATTTGTTCCTCACTCTGTCTGCTTTAAAGCACACACATACACACACATACACATTGCTCTAAATATATATATATTTATGTATATATTTCTTTTATTGTTAAATGATAATAACTTCCATCAATATCAATGGCACTTTTCCTGAACCTATCGATTTTTGAGTAGCTCAGCGATAAGGTTGCAGTCAAACGTCTTACTTGACTTTATCTACGACCATATAGTGCATCTTAGTCTTCATCTGAGTCCATTTTAGTTTACATTAAATTGATATGAGAATGACTGAGCTAAACGCTCGTGTATCTTCCTCTTAATAACCAGCAAGTTTTGAATTGTATGTTGGTTCTCTATTGTAGTTGCTTTTTCTATTGATGGCGCTCTTGAATTGTGCTGACTGTGTTTTTGGTGGGAGTTCTAATTGTTCTAATGGTTTGAATAATTTGAATTTGCCAGGGTTATTGTTTTAGCTGCGGAAAGTTGAAACTGATAAGTGTTCCAATTCATTAAGCTATTCGAATGGCTATGGCATAGTTAATTATAATCTTGTTGTTGGCGATGGTCGGTGGTTGTTTTGTAGTGAATGCAACTTTATATTTTGATACTGTGATTAGTTTTACTTTGTTGTTGTTCCTGTTGTTGTTGTTCCTGTTGTTGTTGCTATTGCTGTTGCGAAGCTTATTGCTGATTTCGATGGCTGTAGTTTATATGGTTTTTTAGGATGTGTAGCTTATGTAGTTTTTTCTAGTTTGTCTTAAAAGAGGAGGAAAGACATTGTGTTGTTGTTGGAAATCATTGATACTGTTGAAAGTGGGGATATTATTGCTCAGAGTGAAAGTGCGAGTAAAAGCGAGTTTATATTTCTATTCTCTTTCCCACTAACTATATTATTAAGATTATATTAGTAATTGAATGTCATTGATTCTTTTTTTGATAGAATAATCATAAGTTAACCAAGGCATGATGATTCTCTCAACCATTAATATTCTTCATCTTTATAGATTCATAAAACTTAATATTCTTACATTTATAGCTCGAATTCTGTGAATGCCAATAATTATTCTTCACATAGTTACAACAGCCTTGATTATTGGATATGCTGATATTTCCACTTAATTGCGAGTTTTCTTGTTTAGAGTAGCTTTGTTTCTGAAGGGATGCATTTATTGATCGATTTGTTTTGAGGGCTTGCCTTTTATGAGTCTGTTTGTAAGTGATGTAAATTATGAAGGATTTTATGGTGATGTTGGTTCAGGAAATATTTATGTTATGCCATTATGCCAATGTACTACTTTTTGCCATATTTCTCCATTGCTAGATATTCGAATAGATGATCAATTAATGCTTATGTATGTATGTAATGTATGTTTTGAGGGTGCATCAATTTTAAATCCGAAATCGATGGCTATTTAAATTATTCTATTACAATGTTATTTAGTGAAAGACAGTGTAATTTATTACTATTAGGCTCTTTAGTGTGACCACTTCATTTTCATTCTCATTGGCATCTACCTTCACACTCTGGCTGACACTTCCACAAACATCAACACTCACTCCCACACTCTTGCTGATTATTTATTCACTAATGCTCGATGCCGATGATCCATCCTCCATCCTTATCTTCAGTCATATTTCACTGATCAATAAGAACAAAATACTTCGCAACAAACTCGGTAAATGCCTCAGAAGCGAAATAACGACTGAGCTTTAATTTGCGAACTATACACATTTGTCGATGGAGAAAAAAAGAAGAACTTACAATTTAATGAGACCATCCGATTTATAATTAGTAAAATTACAGTTAATAAGAAGGTATGGTATCTCTTTGTTTATTATCCATTCTTCTTGTTTTTATATCGAAGACTGTTTGCTTATATAATAGAGAGGTATTGTCATGGATTACAATATAATTACAGGCGTTATTTTCTCATGAGGAGTATGAGTAATTGGATATAAGTAATTGGATGAGTAATTTAATATTTGATTTGATGTGATTCACTATTTTATGTATGGAATTTATGAAATTAATATAATTGCATATTTTTACAATAACCCATATAATACACACTAACACACGCAGATGAAACCAGCATTTCCAACCAAATCAGTTATCAATAATAAGATACTCCCCCATTTTGTATATCTGCATTCGCTTCTCATACTCTTCCCGAATCAAATTTTTATGTTTTGGCATTGAAGTTATCGATCAAATACTCCACATTTTTCAATAATGTCAATGTTTGCCCTATGTTTGCAGACCCACATCAGCAGAACATAATTCATCAATATATCGCAGCAGGCTCTCTAAATTATTCATCACAAAGAGTGTGATGATCAGGATCCTCATTATCTGAAGACTGCCGAAGAACTATGCTCTTTTATTTCGATTCATTTTTGGTTCGTTTGTAATGAGAATAATTCTCTGAATTTTATGTGGATTATATATATTACTTCCCTTAATAATTAATTGATGAAATTAAAATCGATTAACATGCGCCATTATCATCAGAATAATAGTATAAACAGTATCATGAAATATATTTCAGATTAATTGGTCTCAAACTTTCTTTCGAATCCATTGCCTTCCTTTTACACTAATGCACTAATTGAATTATATGCCTTTCCCTTATACTAATTATTAATAACCCATAAAACCTGCGATTTATTAGAATACTATATATTTGTGTATCGCTTATTATCATATAAACAGAGCATAACTAATTCAAAATTCATATTATTCAATCAAATCTTGAAACATAATACATAATCATAAAATCATAAAATTAACTTCTCAACAAAAAAGACGACAAAGATATAAAATACATATATAATAAAGTAGATATTTACAAAGACAAATTAATACATTAATACTATTGATAAATAATAGGACATAAATATTTGTATTAAATACTCATAAAATAAATTGTGATAATAAAAATCATGTCGAATATAGAAAAGAAATCAATGAAATATAAACGAAAGTATGTTGAATGATGTAAAGTAAAAGAAAAGATAAAGATAAAATCCGCTCATAATGAATAATTCACATATTACGCAATTGATGCATTCTACAGATTTTGCCTAAAGTAGAGACCATATTTTGTTTTTTAATTATTAAACAATTCATCTTCCCGCATTATTTATCTGTGAATTAAGGAAATAATTTAAATATTATTTTCTGGTCCCCAACCCCAACCCAACCCCAACCCCAACCCCAACCCCAACCCCAACCCCAACCCCAACCCCAAGATTGCTCAACTTCACACTCTCGCAAAGACCATCCCAATTAAAATTAGTATAAATTAGTATAATTAACACACATTATAAATTGAAATTCTCTATTAATTCTCTATTAATAGGCGTAAATTGCAAACATTCCAAAACGATCATATCATGAAAAAGCACTTTTATCAAGGAGTATAACAGCCTAGATTCGTAAACTGGATTATTCTATGATCTTATATTTATTTGATGATTAGGCCGCTACTCCGCTACTCCGCTATTCAGAGGGCAACATATAGCAGATACAGACTTTCAACAGAAACTGATGGAATAATTATCGCATCGAAGGTAGGAATAAGTAATCCAAAGTTCAGTAGAACACCTACTAGAATATATCCATGTTTAAGTACGGTGACTGCCAGAGAGATCACCTGATAGTAACGAACAGAATACGAATCCAGCCAAACTTGAAATAAAATAATAATTGACTCAATTTCGTCCTTTTTTCCTGTTCTTCTTTGCTATATGGAACTCAATGCAGCTCTCTTTTATCAGGATCTTTCAAGCCTTCTCTTCGGGTTATCCGTTGTCCGCAGTGGAGACTCGTGAGATGAGTAGTCGTCAGCTAGCAAATAATCCGTAATTGCGAAGTTTCTTTAATTGTCGGGGCTGTTGGTCCTTTATACAGACAACGAGTCATTCTTGAGGTTGGTCGTTTGCTGAACTTCATTTGTGAATTCCATTTTGAAGTAGGGATGCTCTAGAGCTTGTTCGGCTGTTATTCTTTCTTCAGGGTTAACAATGAGCCTCTTTTTACTAAATCTCGTCTCTCCCTGGGCAGCTTACCGTACATTTCGTTCTAGAATGTGAATTTGTATGCTTTATTTTCAACCAACATTTCATTATAGGTCTTCTTGTTGAAAGAGCTCACTCCAAATATAAATATAGCCCAGAATGAACACGTCTCAGACACAACTATACTTCGCCTTCGCTTTCATATCTTTGATGCTGATGACCTAGGGAGCCCTAAATACAGAAGTGCCGCATCTGACAAACAGATACTCCATCAGAGAACTCAGTCAGCCCAAAATCCGCAATAACACACTCTAAGCCATCCTTGGACCTGAGCAAGATGGTTTCAGGCTTCAAATCCCGATGAATGATGCTGAGAACATACATGGAAGCCAGTTCCGCGAGCAGCTTATTCACCATTTTCCGAGCTTCCTTCAATACTTTAATTTCCTAGGCTTAATCGATGAAATACTTTGATTTTTTCCTTTCTATTCCGCATAAGCACTCTCTTTCGAAAAGGCCTTGACTGTATATCGCAATTTAATCTCATTCTTCTCCACTAAGTATACTGAAGCGAAATTGCCTTCCCTATCTTCTTCAACGCTTTGAAATTCTCATGAAATCTTCGCTAGTTCAGATAGTTGTTCAAGACATATCTCCACTTTTTCTAATCGTTCCTAGCTAATGCAACCGTGTAGGTCCTTTCTTTCCCTTTCGAAGAATATTAATAATATTAAATAAACAAAATACATTAATATTAAATACAATAAAATTAAAATAAGATAATCAGATAATTAATAATTAATAATTCAATAATTAATAATTCAATAATTAGATAATGAATTTATCATTGCATTGAAAGTATTATAAGTCTTTGTTATTCTGTTGAAATAAGTATGATTGTAGAAGCACATTTTGGCATCAACACATTTTTTCATGATTCTAATATCGTTTTGCTTGCTTCAGACTCATTCCGAGCGAGGCATCGATGCATTTTTCAATAATTTAAACATTGTGAGCCTTTTCCTCAAACGACTTCGAGTTCGTTACAAAGAAGCATAAAAGCCATGCACAGTTTCACACAATCACTACGAAAGTGTCATAGTGCACTGAACCAAAGCTAATTCTTTGGCATTTATTTAAATCATCGGCATTTTCCTGTTTCATATATTCTTTCTCAACTCATCTAACAACCAATGCACTAAGGCTACAGCAATAAAATGGAAATGAAAATGAAAATGGAAATGGAAATGAAAATGGTCCTCCACTCATAAGATGACTTCCAACTCATCCTCCAGCGCGACACCGGCTTAAATGCCTACAAACTAATTTTATCGATCGCGATCGAAAAGCGATTCGAAATCAAAAGGTATGCCTGCAGTCTCCCTCACGAAGACCCTTTTTTCAAAGGGTTCGGAGGTGCTCGCCAATTTTTCGACTACCTTCGGCAAGGAAAACACTTTGTGGTCGATACTGATAAAGCATTTATCATTTTCTGGAAAAAAGTATCAGACGACAAAGCTGTGGTTCTCCGAAGCTTCGTGGAGTAGCCTATCGATATTGCTCCAATCATATCAGAGCTGCTGAGACTGAGAAATATGGCAAGCAAGAATAATGCGAAGCCTACCCAAAACACAGACATCGGAGAGCTCAATCGTCTCCGCGAAAAGTTGGCCTATTTGGAAACGAAGCTGTAATCAAAACAGCGATAATTCTAAGAATCGACCACGAAACAAAGCCAAAAGCTGGACGAATAAAAAGAAGTGCGAAAAAAAATATAATAAAAAATAATGCAGCAGTAAAAATAAATTGCAAGAGGGCAGCAATTGGCACTCGAAACATAAAGAATAATATAAGTCATAAAACTGTAAAATAATAAAACAAAAAAATCCAACCCCAACCCCAACCCCAACCCCAACCCCAACCCCAACCCCAACCCCAACCCCATCAGTGAAGTGCCAAATTGTTTGAATTTCACACGCAAATTAACAATCGTAGCCGATTATTATTTATTATATTCATTTATTATAATGCGCATTATCATAAATGCATATCCAATCCTCGGAGAATGCGAAAGGCTGCAACTGCAAAAGATACAAATAAAGACAACCGAAATTGATTTCAGTAATTCTAAAGTGGATACAAACAAAATCAAACTACTGACGAATCACTGTACTATGCCGAATCTGACCACTCTTTCATTATGTAATTATCTTTTATATTTAGAGAACAATCAAATAAGCAATGAAGGATGTCAGTATCTGAGCAAAGCAGATTGGAAGAATCTGACCGAACTTTACTTATGTAATTATCTTTTATATTTAGACAACAATCAAATAAGCAATGAAGGATGTCAGTATCTGAGCAAAGCAGATTGGAAGAATCTGACCACTCTTTCATTATGTAATTATCTTTTATATTTAGCGAACAATCAAATAAGCAATGAAGGATGTCAGTATCTGAGCAAAGCAGATTGGAAGAATCTGACCACTCTTTGGTTATGTAATTATCTTTTATATTTAGAGTGCAATCAAATAAGCAATGAAGGATGTCAGTATCTGAGCAAAGCAGATTGGAAGAATCTGACCACTCTTTCATTATGTAATTATCTTTTATATTTAGCGAACAATCAAATAAGCAATGAAGGATGTCAGTATCTGAGCAAAGCAGATTGGAAGAATCTGACCACTCTTTCATTATGTAATTATCTTTTATATTTAGCGAACAATCAAATAAGCAATGAAGGATGTCAGTATCTGAGCAAAGCAGATTGGAAGAATCTGACCACTCTTTACTTACGTAATTATCTTTTATATTTAGAGAACAATCAAATAAGCAATGAAGGATGTCAGTATCTGAGCAAAGCAGATTGGAAGAATCTGACCACTCTTTCATTATGTAATTATCTTTTATATTTAGCGAACAATCAAATAAGCAATGAAGGATGTCAGTATCTGAGCAAAGCAGATTGGAAGAATCTGACCGAACTTTGGTTATGTAATTATCTTTTCTATTTAGACAACAATCAAATAAGCAATGAAGGATGTCAGTATCTGAGCAAAGCAGATTGGAAGAATCTGACCACTCTTTCATTATGTAATTATCTTTTATATTTAGGGAACAATCAAATCAAAGACCCCAAAAGAGCGAAACAGATGCTTCAGTTATCATTTCCCAAAGTTTCCATCGACATCGATCGTCAAAACGTATGATAATTCATTGACAAAATATCCGATATGCAATGTATGTATGCTGATGAAATATGTTAACGCGTTATATAATAAATCAATTAATTGCTCAGTTGAAAACTCATCGATAATTTGATAATCTGAATCGGCAGATTACAGACTCTGTCCGTTGAGTTCAAACTCTAATTACATAGCGAACATTGGTTGGAATGCTAAACAAATACTAATCTTTAATAATCATTCGGATCGGAATTTGTTCAAAGCAATCCAACTGCTCACACAGCTCAGTAACATTTTATAATCTTCGAAACATAAAAGTGTCGGATTATAATAAATTTGAAGATGAAACAGTGGCTTTATATCGATTGTATTCAATTGTAATCGCCCGATCTCAGTCAGTTTCAGCACAAATCTCGGCCATGATCACCTGATGATCATCAATTTTAATGAGAAGATTGCAGTTCGAGCATTGGCCATGAAATAGTTGTAATGACAACATCACGAAAGTAAATATATTTCATAGCATTTATGTTATCAAGCAATTGAACACATAAACTAGCTTATTATCCTTAGCAATGGCGTAGACCTAAGAAACATAAAAGGCATACATCGATGTATCTGATCTGAAATAATCAACCAATCTCGAATCAATTACTGAGCAGGAGTAACAATGCCGATACACACTTGTGCATGATCCTAGAAATATCCGCATCAGATAAACAAACCTCGGAGACAGATTAAATATAAATCGGATGCACTAAGTCTGCGCGTATATTTCACAATGACTCTGAATGCAAATGAAGATTGATTATATAATATATGAATCGGCTAGGATTATATAATATATGAATCGGCTAGACAAAAGGAATAATGGACCACTTCCTTCGACTGAAAGCCATACTCACTGACTACAAGAGTTCCGAATAATTTATCATGTGCCTCAGGAACTCGCCCCTACTCAATACCCGCACTATCTCAACAAGCTTCTCATCTAAGTTGTCAAGAATGTGCAAAGTCCACACTAATTCGCCATGATCGTTCTGTAGCTTTGGTATGTGGTCCATTTATATTTAGCCATCAGATCAATGCCGATTATCCCACCAAATGCGCAATCGTTTATGAGGGCCACAATGGGCATGCATCAAGCATAAGCTGCGATGGGGTGTGAGAGGCGGTTACTACCTTGATGCTGCTATACCAGTATAACAAGAGAACATTTTAGGTACTTCGTCGAGGCAGTGCAGGTCAACCTAGTGGATTCCTCGAAGGAGAATGCCTTGTTCTATGCGATACGGAGCCAGAACGAGGAGAAGAGCTACAAGATAAAAAACAGGTTTATCGTGTATTTCTCCGAACTAGGAAGCAATGGTTCATAAGTATAGATTGACAGCATCTCCTCAGAAACTGGCAACACGCTCCTCATCGAAGCCCTATAAATAAAGTCCCTGCGGATCGTCAAGCAACTCTTGAAGAACTCAGCAAACCCCAACATCCAATCCCTGAACACAGGTAGTCGATTCGATTAAACGCAAGCAACACTGTATTGCACCATACCATGCACTGGTTTTCTGCATCGACAGTCGGTAGAACCTGAAGAACATCGTGCTTTTGCTGCTCATGTCCACCACCAACCCGATGATCCAGAATTCGAATAACTAGGCAGCCTTCGATTTGGCCCAAAGCATCAATTCGAGCTGTTTCGCCTGTTCGAACTCTACCACAGTCCCCGAAGCCAACGACTAAGTTCACGCAATCCAAGGCAGCAGTCTGAACCAGAAACTCAACCATAACAAAGTATGCATATCTAAAACTGTCAGTGATAAACAATATTAATTATTTGATTACCCCTCCGATTATAAATAATCAACAGCCTTATAATAGTTCATTGCAGTGATTGCTCAGCCATGAAGATATATTTCCAACTCATTGAGAACTATCTGAGCCAATAGATCCCAACCATCATCCTCACTATTTAGAAACAAAGGTATGTGTTTAACATGGCTTCATGCTTTCAGAGATTTATTAAATAACATAAGCAGAAGTTCCCGACTGCTGCTCGAATCTTCTTTATTAAAGTCAGTAGTTAGACTCTGGCGGGGCTCTCGGGTTTTATGTTGACTATTTTTTATAAAATGGGGTTTAAGATGCTGCCCTACTCCTACACCAACATCATCGCTCCCAAATCCGCACAGGGGTCAAGGGCACACAAATGGCATTTCAATTCGTCGGTAATCCTAATTTCTAAGAAATATTCTCGACAGCGAATCCTACATTTTGTAAAACCTTTCCTCTGAGCAACGTAGATCATCCTCCAAAAACTATTCCTACGAAACAAACCAATTCAGCGATGGCGATATTGTAATAAAACCATTCCAAATATAAATAATAAAGGGCTCCAAACTGATAAACTATATTTGCATTCCGAATAAGCTGCAGGGGAAGTTTCTCATGAACAAAGTAAAGTAATACAAAGTGCCACACAAATGATATCGAAATTGCTGGCAGAGGGCAGATTGCTCGTTAAAGATTATAACTAACAGTAAAAATAGATACTCGCAGAATGGATTAAAGAGCCCGACCAGCCAAGCCCAAATTTCATCATTTTGCAGCACAGCAACATATAGTCCGTCAAGGCAGTGATCAAACACCCGGTGTTCCTTTAATACTTACAAAATAAGGAGAACCATACAAATTCTGTTATTCATATTGTGGAGAACCCTCCGATCTCTCATAGCAACAAGAGTGAAATTCTGTAGTCTGCCCAATTTAAACACCTCTTGAATATGTTCGGCCCGAAAAACACAACGCATCTCATTTACAACAAGAACTACCGCAATGAAAACTATAGCCCAGCCTTAACACAACAACTTCCTAAACATATTGAATTATATTTTATTTGCCGTAAAATATCATAATTATGATAAATATTATTAATATTGGGATATAATCTGCATCGATATTAGTGCATTGTTATTTGTGTATTATTAAATTAATTATGTGTGAATGTCAATGTACTCTAAACTTTATCACCAAAAAGCTGGAAGAACTCTGCATCGAAACTTCCAACATTGATTATTTAAATGAGCAATTTCCCAATCGCCTCGAACAGCTCTGAGCATGTTACGCCGCAACTCAATCGATTTGGAAGGCAGCCTCCAGTACGAAACATATATTAGGAACTATCCCAACCTCCTCCTCGATAAATACATGATGCTCGACGAAGCCAAACGAAACTCCCGAATAACTCCCGCAACACGAGAACTCATTCATTGCTCCCTTCGATGAAAGATTATAATAAAGGCATTAGGCGATATAATAATACTATGAAGGGTTCAGTAAGTCCGAAGACCCATCATTTGCATCTGCTTCATATACTTCCACCACAAAAGAGGCACTATGATTGAGTGCACGTACCAAAAAACCCCGTCTCAGCCATAGAGAATATGATAATTCATCACACAATGCCTGATTCTTCGCATAACGAGCCGAAGGATTACTACTTCTTCAATTTCTAATCAGATCTTACAATTTAATCAACGGGAATCAAACTTTATTGACGGAAATAGAAATATAGTGATCGGAGAAGGCAACATTATCCTTAGTTGATTTGACAGATTTATTTTATTTAACATATCACTACTTTAACTTTATCTTTAATATTTTATAAACATAAATTAGTAATTAATAAATCAGTGGCATTTCAAGATAATGAGAAAGTATGCAAAAAAAGTTAAGCGCAACATTAACTCTGGCGAGAAGAAGAACAATTTAAATTATATGAACTCAGTCGCACTTTAAAATTAAGTTAATTACTCAATAGTCCTGAGCTCAGTTGCAGAACATCATGCGAGCTCTTAATTTTCCAATAAAAAAGTAGCTGACAGAAAATGTTAAAAAGATGATAGTGTAGCAAAAGCCTAACGAAAATTTGATAAAGTACTTCCATTAAATTACAAGCATCAAAATTACCTCTCGAAAACAGTGAGATGGTTTGGGTCTGCTCGCCGAAGAGTTTCGAAATATAAAACTACTTCAGTTACTTATTTAAAGAATAAATATAAAAGTAATATCTGAAAGTGACAGAAAGAAACAGAAAGATAGAGCTAGCAAACAAAGCGACTCAAATATATGAAGAGCATGAAAATTATAGTTTCAATCCATTTGTCAAAATAACGTTAATAATTCTCAACCCTGTGCATTCGAAGTATATTATCCCACTCGAAGCTTCTTTCATAAGGAAAAATAGGTATAACTTATAAAAAAAGAATAAATAGTGCAGTGCAAGCAGCCAAAGGCCAAACATTAAGTCACGATATTGATGAGTATAAAAATTGAGTTTGTTGACTGTTTTACACTCATACTACCATCGACACCATCGACATTAATATTCTATTTAAGTGCCCTTTAATGCATCAATGTAAAATTTATTCATGTTTAATTATTGTTCAATCAACTGGAATCCAGGATTTCTCCGAAACGTTTATCTTCTCGTTTACATAGTCAATTTTATTTTTGACCTCTTCTATATTAACTCTTTTAATTTATATGTGTTCTCGGCTGACTCTTGCTTCATCGTAAAAGGCATTTATATTTGAATTTCGGATTGAGTGTTTTCCTGTTTCCTCTTCAAGCAATTTGGTGAGTCTCTCTGACTTAGCAGGCTTGATGTAATCCAACTCAGATTGCCTGGCTTTACCTTAGCTCATATGCAGACTTTCCTCCCGCTTCTTCAGCTATTACTTTTCATGATAGTATAGTTAATCCGTATTGAATACTTTGTTGCTATCGCGTATTTCTCTGATTTTCTTCTTTCTTTCTTCGAGCAGCAGCATTATTTCGCCGTTGTATTTTTATTAAATTTCTGAAAGAGTGGCTTTTTGCTTTTGATGACCTGCAATATTTTGTGAGACTACGACTCGATTTTTAGTGAGCCCATTATTCTTATATGTTTTTTACTTCTCTTTAAAATTTGGTCCTTCCTCTGCTCGTCTTATCAATCTTTCTTCATCTTCCAATTTCTTGGCCAAAGCTCCTGCTGCTTCTTTCGGGTCCGCGATAATATTCGACGTTCTTTTGCAGCCTTTTTATGAACTATTGAGGCCGTTCAGATGGCATGATAACATTGGGCATGAACTCCTGTATTGATTTAGATATCGACTTGTTCAGGTTCTGCAATGATATTTGCTCATTCAATTATTACATGGGAATTTCGAGTTATCTTCTCCTCATTTTGTGTTGTTATTCATACTGAGATTTTAGGCTGTTGTGCCAGCAGATTGAGGAAGTCCGTTGCTTTTGTGTTCTACTTCGAGCAGGCCCACTTTATTAGTTTAAGTGAGGGACTGCTTCGATGTGCGTGATGTTCTTTGCTGAGATGTTAACATCCGGGTTCTTTATTCGAATGATCAGTGAAGAAGAACCAATGCAGTTTAAGACTATTCTCCTATTCCTGGGCTTTTTTCATTTATCACTATTCTGCATGATGTTGGCTGGCTTTTCGACGGTAGGCTTCGGATTAACGATGGAGACGAATAATGAGGATGCTGTGTGCTTTTTGGCTGCCTTGTTCAGTGTTGGGAGTAAATCAGACTAATTTTATACTCGCTGCGACCTGCATAATGATAATCTATGCAATAAATAAATTATATGATTATTTCTCAGAGTTTAATTGCTTGAGCATAGTTAGCATAAGTATAGCAAAGCGTAAATATAGCAAAGCATATATATAAATAATATTGAATATTCACATTATAATATCAATTGATTACCACACATGAACATGATGACAACTTAAGCACTGGTCTCTGACCTATGATTATATCCTTCATTCAACCTGACACATTCATGGCATATGTTAATATTATCGGAGCTGCGGATGAGGTGCTGCTCACTTCCTAACATTTATAGATTATTGGTCATCTTCAATTGTTTGAATATTGGGAGTAATTTAGGATCACTGTAGAAAGAATTTCATGTTTGCAATTTGACAGATGAATGTTTGTTACATAGTATTCTAATGGTATGCATATTGTTCAGTCAATTAATATGTGATGTTGGAAGTCAGTTGTTTATGATTGCTGCTAATATAATAGTTTATTGACTCACTGGTCTAAATTTTAGGCCCTTCATGGAAGCATATCCGATTGGGCTGGCGTTTGCTGTGCAGGGAAACTCGCTTCTAGTTGCGTGACCCCGAAGTTTTGTAGGAGCTGTTCATTTGGAATTGCATTAGATTTCAATATATTTAATGCTAATCCAACTCTACAAATTTTTAATAAAGAGACACCTTTCCTAATCAAATGGCCACACAGTATACAGAAATGAGCTATCGAAACACATATCACAGATGACTTCTGTAAATGTTTTAAAACAGAAGACACCACTGAGAGTTCTGCACAGAATAAAAAATATGATGAGAGACACAGAGATATATGTACTGAAGATCGAGAAATGTTTGGATGAAACCGGATACTATGATGTGGATATAAGAGCATCTTTTGGGACATACATAAAAGAGTTTGTGTATGGAGACTTCAACAGGACCGCTCCAAATTTGAGTGCAGATCTATTTGGGCTGATGTTTTCAAGGTAGAGCTAGAGATAGACTCGGAGGTGATAGTTAGAGAAATCCATATTGAAAGGACCTTCTGAGAATTTTATTTAATAGGATTTAGTTCTCTCAAAAAATTTACCCTTGACAATCAGATTTACGACAATGTTCATCTTCTTCATTCCAATTTTGTACCTCAGGAAGCACTATCTCCGGTTTCGGCTTTTACACATATCAAATGATCCAAGGATCAAAAGCATACATTGAAGCATATTAGTCTGATCATTGTGAATGGAGGCCATCTGAAATTATATCTGATAGGTGTATGTCGTAGCGGCAGCAACATTGCAGCCATAACTTTCTCCGATTCGATTTGCTATATTTTGTAGAGTGCTGACTTTAATTAGGGCTGCGTAGCATCTGCCATAAATTCAAATTAGTATCATATTTATTATTGTATTTGTATTGTATTTATATTGTATATGGTTTCGAAGTTGATGACTCGAACAATACTTGGGGTTGGGGTTGGGGTTGGGGTTGGGGTTGGGGTTGGGGTTGGGGTTGGGGTTGGGGTTGGGGTTGGGGTTGGGA
>NW_028282632.1:0-16392 GCF_059751285.1 Brachycentrus maculatus
TCCCAACCCCCCAACCCCAACCCCAACCCAACCCCCCAACCCCAACCCAACCCCAACCCCAACCCTTCCCAACCCCAACCCCCAACCCCAACCCCAACCCCAACCCCAACCCCCAACCCCAACGAATGGGATTGCGAATAAATGAGAATAATTATTACAAACATACAATTAATGCGATTAATGCCATTTTATTGACTGGAATAAAATTTGTTCTATTATTTACCTTATTCTCCATGTTATTATTTTATGTGCTAATGATCTGATTCCATTATCAATCGAATCCATCGAAACCATCGAAACCATCGAATCAATCGAAACAGCATTAATTACTGAATATTATCAACTATCCATCTATAATTCCCACAATCTAAATTGTATTACATACTTTTAAATAACAAGGAATCCTGTTAACTTTACAGCAAGCGACAAACCCAGAGTTCGTTAAACTTGTCTATTAAGATTCTTAATCCCCATCGATATAATACCATTACTTTGAAATAAACTAATATGAGTAAATAGTGCTATTAATACTGGTTTAGCTTATTTGTCAATATTAATTGCAGCATAATTTTGTATTGTCATTCAAGCCATAGAAATGGATTCACTTCTTAAAAGAGAGTTTCCTAATAGTTCTAAGGACAAGAAACTGGCATGTTTCTCATCCACTAATAGTACAATATGCCATTTATAAAAGCCAGTGAGGAATTACCTTTAGAGCAAGTACGAGAAACAGTTTACACATCTTCCGGAAAATACCTATCAATTTCATTGTCTATGACTTTACGCGAGTTACAGTCACTCTGGACTATAAAGATGCGGTCTACAGTGCAGATGACAATTAGTACATGAAGCGTACATATGGCCCAAGCGATATCAACAGCAAATAGAAGCCTTCATCAACATAAAAAAGGCTCAAGTTGCTCACACGTACGCACTCGCTAAAGTAGGATGCCTTAGCCGAAAGTAAATGCAACAAAAGATATCTTATGATATCCGACAATGTACATCACAGGCACCACATCGAATATTTATCAACAGAATTTAACGACTCTAACTAAACAAGAAAGTAGAATAGCCTGATTTCAATTTGTCTATCTATTCGGAGAAGAAATAGAAGCTATTCTCCAAAATGCTTCTCCTCAAAGAGTCATCGTCCTTTTCGAATAAGTTCTTAACCAAATCAGCATTTGATTCATTTTAGTCATCGGCTTCTTTGAGTGAGTGCATTCTGTAGCTCTTATCATAAAAAATTAGCTTTGAAGAAGAGTTACACGACATAAACTAAAGTTTCTACTCTCCTTAACTTACAACCTAATTGAAGAATCCTTGTATAAGGTCAATCTACAAGTCCATGACGAAGAAGAACTGAAAAATCTAATCATAGATATAGTTCCAGTTCAAATTCCTAGGCAAATGCACACCAAAAATTAATAATTGTATCAGCGGCGTCGATTGTATTCTCCGAAGGAAGAAGAAAGGCTTAAAAAAATACATTAAAAGTTTAGTAATAAGAAAAATACGTTTTAGTAGAATCGGATAGCTGTATAAAAGTATATGCCTGTGGGAATGATCAAAAACAGCATCGATCAATGTAGTTACTCGAACCTCAGAAGCCATAAGTTCGGAAAAGGAGAGTCTTCTAAAAGGCGAAAGAACTGCTGAGTAATCTGCATAATCAAGAGCAGCGCTAGTGGCTAAGCCCGAAGGTCTTTAGCTGAGTGATTTCTCAGGCGAATTCGATGATTTTTAGATGGGCGTATATCAAACGAATTACAATATTTAATTACAACAATACTAGATGTCTTATTTCAAAGAGAGAGCAAGCGAATCCAGAAATAAGCGCCGTGGGTCTGCCTTCAATAATTATTAATCGCCGCAGAGTAGCTAAATCAGCATCCGTATCAAAAACTTTGAAAGCTTCCCAATCTTCATTCATGAAACATTAACGATGATGTTAGATAGCCTCATCGAATTGACAAGCTACTTGATTAAAAAGAGTGATTTCATAAACTAGAGCTCTATTGTATCGAAGCCAGGCATCATCAATTTGTCATAAAAAAGAAAGCGCTAAGATTAAAAAAATCTCTTTCAACTCCTCCAGTTAGGCAGAGTGCTCGAATTCAAACCCCAAATAAAGTCACATCTCTGAGGTAGGACTTCTAGAAATTGAAAAGCAGACTCGAATAATACAAAACTAGCGCGAGCTACGAGAAAGTAAACACGGACTACGACCGAAAAAGCAATTTCATGGCGGAAGACACTGAGCTGAATTTGATTCGAATCGAATAAAACCAGCAAAAGTAATCGAAACAAATTAAAGATAGAGTGTAGACACTCGAGCAGGACATAGGAGAAGTTCTAATGCTTTATAAAGAAATATTATTTTCGAGTTGAAGATTTATAAATTATTTGCTACTACTCTTCTTGCGTTTATCTCTTTGTTATAATCTTAAAAATATTTCAAATGAACTTAAAGACTTTGGGCGACTTCAAGAAAGGTTAGCATTTGTTTTATGGCAGATAGTGACAAGGACAAAAACAAAAAAAAATAAACAACCTCCTACACTGGAGGGAAAGCAGCGGAATGGCTGTCGAAAATCCAGATGATATCAACTCATTGATAGCGAAGGCATAGAAAAACGACAAGTAACATTAATTTCATGTAGGAGTCCTTAGTAATATGCGAGTTCTGAAAAAGCAGTCGGAGGGCACGTCTGCAAAATCACTTTATATTCCAACGGTTTCATGATTGATGACGAGTAATATTACGACTACAATGATCCGGCTGAAAAAGACTTCATCAAGGAATTGAAATAGGGGAAAATACCGAAAAACCTTGCGGAAAAAATACCCGTCAGGGGGCCTCTCTGTAAGCTTATCCGACAAAAGAGAGGAAAAGTATACACCTCCTCCTCCACCACCATATGTTGCATTTTCAGGCTCAGGAACTTCTCTTTCTGACCCAGCTGTGAAACCCCCAACCAAATTCAGCAAGAAGAAGGGGCCTCAATAAAATTTCATCTTGGAACCAGATCGCAACAGAGAAGTAACTACCATGCAAATCAGATTAATAGACGGGCGAAGAATTCCCGTTGAGGCTAACCTCAATACTAGTTTACATGATGTTTTCCAGCATATTGCAACTGTAAGCGGAATTAGCAATTTCGAGCTTTTTGGGGGATTCCCACCCAAAGCTTTAAACTTAGATACGACCGTAGAGCAGAGTGATTTAGCAGATAGCACACTAATTCAAAGAGGATGATTGGAATCAGTTTATGCTCTGAAGATTTAAATACATTAAATTATATTTGAATAAATTCTGAATATAAGTACGAGTATAAATATACTTTAACTACAATGAACGTGTCTAATAAAATTGTTGGTCTTTTATTATTCACTATTTAAATGTGAATTTAAGAAAAAGACTGACGCCAATAATAATAAGGTATAAAGTCATGTTCAAATTAAATCTTTTCTAACATAAGTAAACCTTTCTTTCATAATTATAAAGGCATGTTAGTAATTTATAACATTTTCAGTAGAACAACAATACCTCGCAAGGTTATATTTTTATTTAAGAAATTTAAATCAATTAATAGAAAGTTTTAGATTAAGATCATTTATCCCACAGTCTAAATTACATAAAAAGGATACATATCAAAGAAATAAGATTATTATACGGATTAATAATTTGGGAAATCATCATACGAATACTCCAATCAGCTTATCTTCGATTTCGAAAATGCAATAAACAGAGTGATTGATATGTTTTACTTAAGAACTTTTCACTTACTTCACATTATATTTCTTCCCTTTTCTTCTCGTAGCTTATTCTCTAAACCTATACAATCAGACAAATTTTACGTTATATTGCGTCTTCGAAGTATTCTTGCTCACTAAATATTCTGTTCGTAAGAGTGATTAATTTATCGAGTTAGTCAGTTGTGACATTCTTTTCTGAGTGTAGGTAGGTTCCTTTGAAGAATCTTCCAGTTTTCTTGTCTCCTTTTTAGGTTGTAAGTGTCCCTGCTCCATGCATTTGCCCGTTCTAAAAATTTCCCTCATATTTTAGGCCTGTCTTAAGGTACTTGATCTTGCCACTCCCATGGAGCTTGCCATCTTTCATGTCGCCTTCATACTAATAATCTTTGTTTTGCAAAAATGCCTTCGAAACCACGTTCTCACGGAAAAGACCAGTGAGAGTGCTACCGTCTCTCATTTTCATCTTGCCGTGCCCAAGAAAGTAGTTATTATTGAAGCTCCCCTCAAATTTCTCATAAACTGGGTGACTGTTCCAAAAGTAAGTGCAGCCGTCGCCGCTCTTCTTTCCTTCGAGATACTTCCCGACATACCTGTCCTTGTTCGAAAAGATTTATGTTCCAAAGCCCTATGGAAAGTTGTTGGCCCATTAGCCTTCATAGGTGTGTCCATTCGGTTAAACGAATTTGCCCTTTCCTTGAAACTTGTCGTTGCTCATGTTGCCTCGATAGTAAGATCCATCGGTCATCACGTATAATGAATCAGCCCCCTCGACGGTACCTTGATTAAAAGTGGCATTAAGGACGAAGCCAGATGAAAAAACTACCTATCCGAGCCCATGAGGCCTCCCTTTCTTCCACTCTCCTACGTAATAGACTGAGTAAGGAATTATGAAGAACGATTATGCAAAATTGGTGCCTTCGAGCTACTTTGCACTTTAATGAAAATGAAGAAACTCTGGGGTGATTTTTCTATCTGAAGTAACGGGAATAGTAACTTATCGGAAGTAAATCTAGGAGAACATGGTTAACCGAGCATGGCACTTCGTAGCTCACTTTTTTGGGGTAGGCAAAGCTCGGATGAGGTTAGTCGCCTTCCAAATTTTATGGAATTTCAAAACTAATTGGATTGGATGGCCGAGTGCAGTCAACACAAAAAGCGTTTCCCATTCGGTTCGATAACTGTAACGTATTTCATTTAAATAACTCGCTATAGAATTATATAATAACTTCTCAAATTTAACAATAACAATTGGATTCAGTGAATTAATGACAATCGGGCATTCTGATTTTTGCTTAATCTTTTACGACGGACAGAATTGGGGCTTGCATCTTGTGTCGACTATCCCAATCTTTTTCATTTGTTGGGTCTTAATATTTTTTCGTTTTCATTGGGAAGACCAAAAGTTCGGCTCTTTTTTCATACTAAGTGCTTTCTAACATTTTTTAAGGCCCATCTTCCCATTAAGTGCCCGAAGGGTTTTTATAGAGCATCCTCGAAGGTAATTTCAGGGGTTCTTCCAGCTATTCATCCCAAATACTTTATAGTTTCCCGTTTTATTCAATTTAAAAGCTGTTCTGCTTTGAGCTATATGTCAAGAACAGTTTCTGTAGCCGAATTCTCTCGTTTAATTCGACTGAATGCTTATCGAGTAGCCCCACTATTTTCTGTATGATTGCTCTTTTATACTGCTCCGAAACAAACTATTACATTGCTAAATACACGTTATAACACCTCTTATATTGTCTCATTGCTTCGGGATAATCTTATTTGAAATGTGAAAGGTCCCCTTGTGCTTCATGAATTTTGGCAACTCCGATTGAGTCGATTTTCCTGAAACAAATACTCTACTTTCAGCCGAATATAAATATTTTTCCGTTTTATATAGATCCATTTTATTATCTCTGAGGACTTATGGCTTACTTTTGGAGGTAACGGGCAGATTTTCTAGGTTAGAACAACCATTCCTTCCCAAAAGGTATTCAAATTCGAAAATCCATATCTAGTCATTTTAATTTATTGAGATGTTCAAACCTTCTTTGAAATATCGATCTGCTTCCGAAAATTATCCAATCTTAGAAATTACAGTTCCTTTAGCTTTCAATGCTTCGAGCCGAGTTTCTAAAGGCAATAGGTTGAATTTTAAACGCTGCTGAAGTGAGCTCTGATCATCTGAAAGAGGGATGCTGAGCATATTCAATTATTTGAGGGCTGCCTGCGAGCCCTATTTCTCCAAGATGCTATAGGAATTTTAAATTTTCAAAGAATAAGTCGTGATTTTGGTTTTGAACTGTTGGCACAGTTTTGATGCATACAGAGAGTTGGCAAGCTCCAAATTGTAGTGGCTAATCAGTCCTCTCCTTCTCCGATTTTTGCATATTTATAAGAGCAAGTTAACTTCTTCCCTAAAAAAATCGTTTTTAGTTGCCCCAATATTCTCGTAGTGCGACCCGAGGCGATGCAGGATAGATATATTTTTCTTCAAGTAGTGAACAGTTTGTAAGGGAAACTCTTCCATTGCTTTATAGTTGTTTTGGATCTTTTAATAGAATAGTGGGAGGTATAAATGCTCTTGCTGGAGAGCGAGAAGATGCTCAATTTCTTCATTGTTTTTTTGCATAGAATTTGCAGTGTTTAGTACTTTCATGAGAGGGCCAGTCGCGATGTCGAAATCAGATGTGAGTATTCCTTTGGCAGTTTAACTTCTTAGGAATGAAGGGAGCCCTCCTGGATTTAATGAGCTGATTGTCCGAACCTTTAAGTGCCTATTCTTCTCTGACATTATGCGATAGATGCTTTCGATATTGTTCAGGTCAGAATCGATCAGCTTCTCTATGATAAAAGCCAGCTATTTATTGCGTGAGCGCACTAAGTTAATGTTAATTTAGTTTTGTAAAGGGTCGAGAGTCACAAGTGCGCATAGCACATGGGCCAATTGCTGCCGATCGCTAGCCTTAAAATCATATAAACCATTCTTAACTTTGGCTTTTAAGAGCTACTTCACCAAATCATGTGAGTAGTGGTAGACTCCTCTGGGTGTCAGAGCAAGCTTCTTGTCATTTCGAAGGTATTGTTCATATTCATTTTTGGTAATTTTGCGACACGATTACAAATTCAGAAAAGTATATGAGTGTTGTGCATTAGATTACTTCTGCCGTTCAGGGAGCTACAGATAATCTGATTGAGAGGGGTCGAATAGAAGTATTTTTGATGGCCGGATGTCCCGATGAGCAATACTGCAGATATCTATCATTCTGTAGCTTTATAGTATCTTCTCTGCCAGGTAGAGTTGTTAGTCATACAAGTAGTTGTAGCTGTTTGCTTGACGGTACTTCAAGATATCGAACAAGGAGCAGAGATAGGAATTAAACACCAAGACCAAGTCTTCTCCTTGCCTCGCTCGATAATGAAGCAGTGTTTCATCCAGGAATTGGCACCGGTGTGTCGGTTGAGGGTCCGGTAGAGACTGAGCTCATAAAGGGCACTTTTGAACACATAGTCTTCTACACTTTGGAATGGATAGGCTTTGACGATAAACTTCTAATTATTTCTATTGAAGATTAGCGGCTTGCTCTCAGAACTTCCCTCTTTCTAAGGCTTTTTCTATTCGTTCGCAATGTAGTACTTATAGTGGATCTGCGTGTGCTCCTCATCGAACTTATCGGCAATGTGCATTGCAGTTCGATCGATCATTGTCTCATATACAATCTTGGATTATAGGGGCCATTCATGCTTTTCTATTTTCTTTCTTTCTTCGCATTATTGCAGTATGTTCTGCAGTTCAGCACTATGTCTATTATGCTTGTTCGCATAAACTTAAGCCTGACGAGCATGAAAAAAAGGGGCGAAAACAGGTATGCATTATTTGATGATCTCTTCTGATGTTTTGATTGTGAACTATGCGTCTGTTTTATGGAGCTAATTATTCGAGCAGATGACCTTACTCGAATAGATGACTTTGACTTTGCTGAATCGCTTTGAGATGATGCTTGATTTGTGGTAGCCCAATTTTTAGAGCCCATTCTCCGAGTTGGCGAATTATTTGGCTGGATGCTACCCTTGCTATGGATATGCAGAGATAAAATTGGAGCAAAGTGAACCCATTCTATTATTATCATACACTCGCACACACATGCGCTCAGACAAATACACTCACACACTGATACACATTCATATTCATATTCACATTATCACTTGTTATGCCTATTTCGTGACATATTATCGTTCCTGTCGCTTTTGTCATAACTGCGATGCTGCCGGTCGTTACTATGGTAGCCTCCTCGACCTCTGTGGCCGGAGCTCTGGTCTCTGTTGCCCTGCTTCCGATACAACTACTTGCCTTTAATTGATTTGATTCTGTCATCTTCCTTGAACTAACTGAGCCTCTTGCCCGCCGAGACTTTCCGACAGACTAACACTCTGTAAAGATGCGCGATTTCCCATAGATCCTCCTTCATGGTGTCCCCAGGCTGATAGTTAACCTTGCCAAATATCTTGCATAGTATATTCTGATACTAATCCTTGTGGCTCTTATAGAAGTCAATAAAGTTCTCAGTGTACTCAATTTGCATTCCGTGCTTGCTCAGCAGCTTATTCAGACTGTCAAGTTCGATTAGATATTCATTGTTGTATGTAATTTCTCCAGTTTCCGTGTTTTTATTACCAATTGAATCTTGCTGATAGAAACCATATTCATTCCCGAACTGCTATGTGAATTCTGTTTGCTTGAAACGGATCGAATAATACTGATTACCATAGTATGTGTATCCATTGAGATAAGTCCCACATTACTTTATCTTCCGCATAATCGAATAGCTATCTGGAATAGTAGCAATGAAGACTCCGTCGACGAGCAAATTCGATAAAATGCTGGCCAACCCTGTTTCCAATGACTGTTTGCTCTTGAACATATAATGGAAACATAGCTGCGCTGACACGATATCATAGGATGTATGCATGATGCTATTATAAAACGATGGAGTGCAAAAGTCACCACAAACTGTTTGCAATCGGTACGGTTCGTGCATTTCTCTCCATCTTTTTTCATACTACTTTATGCTGTCTTAGCTAAAATCTGCAGCCACCATATATCGCACTCGAGATAGCTTCCATTTTTTAATATCCTGTCCCCTTCCACACCCAACATCAAGTACGTGCAATAGGGGATTTCGATCACCCTTGCGCACATCCAAAAGTGTTTAGAGTGTTCGACACATTTGCTTTGTGTAGATATTAATGAGCACAGACTTCACCCAGTTATTGAAGCATAACACCTAATAGGTTGGCTTTAGCACTCTTTCGGCTTCGTTGTTGTTTTGTAGGGCTTTTTCATTGTAGTCTTATTTAGTGCTCTTTACTCCCTCTGTCATACTTTTTATATAAATTATGGAGTTATTAATTTCTGAACTTTAATTTTCTCATACAAAGCGCCCGTCCAACTGCTCCATAACCAAGGACCACCATGCATAAATTATTAGGCAAGTCAGTCTATGGCTAATCACAAAACCCCTGTTAGCCGGAATGAAATACCTTAAAAATCTAACTAAAAAGCCTTATGATCTATGTATGTATAAATTATGGAGCAGTAGTATCTATCGGTTCATCAAATTGGCCTTTGTTTAATCCATCTATTTAAACTTTTCTCTAAATCTACTTGGTTGGCTGTAGGTGAATAACACAATAATAATGTAATAGTTTTGAAATGAAAATACGTAATACAGAACTAAAGAATTCTCATTAGCATTTGCAGTATCAGCTCAATTCTCGTAAATTTTTTAAGGCTACTTCCAGAAATTAACCTAAAAACACAAAGAGAAATCCACTCTATTCTCAGGGTGAACATGCTAAATATTTTTAGTATCCAACATTCGACGTTGATATACTCATCGGAGCTTCTGCGAAAAGAAAGAATCAAAATATAGCTGCTTTTGTGAATAATACAAATACCCTTACCAATCGCAATAGTCGCACTCCTACTCGCCACACTCCCACTCATTAGACTCCCTCTCCCGTTCGCCCTACTCGCCACACTCCTACTCATCACAACATTCACAGTGATGACTGTAATCGTAATTTCATGACACAAAGAAAGATGAAGAAGGCATCTTGGGATAAAAACAACTATACAAAAATCTTCACATTTTTCAGAGACGAAATGCGAAAGTATCAAAGCTTAGATTCGAAAAAAAAGAAAAAGAAGCAGATTATCTTTAAGATGCATGGCATCACATAGCATTATGCAAAAATCATAAAAGCACTGTCCTCCGATAATTAAAATTATCCTATTTCTGATATCGACCGAGACCTTGATCAAATCCTCGAACATCCTACGAAAAAATGCAAGCCAACTTTTATAACCATGAGAGCGAAGACTCTCGAAGCTAAAAAATAGGCGCGTTTTTAAGATATGCGAATTCAGCTAAAGAAGGATGAGTAATCAATCATATATGGCAATGAATTAAAGATCGAGGATGCTCATGAAATAGCACCCAAGAGCATACAGCAACGCAATAAGGAACTTTCTTAAAGGTGGAATACAATTGACAAAAGATAGAAGTATATGAAGATCAAAAAGGTTTGTCGATAAATAGTTAAAGACTCGAAACTGTACATGAATGAGCAATTCACAACTTTAGGGAGGTTTCGTTTTATTACCGAACATGAACACAAAAGCAGAAATAAATCAACAATAGCATGACAACAATATTCTATTATGAATTAGTCAGTAATAAATAAGAGCATCGTTGGATTATATGGTTCGCTTATATCTGTGACTATCTTATCAGTTCAATACACATGATACTCATTCATAACAGTAAATATAATTTTAGATTATTAATTTCGTAACTGATTATTCGTTAAAGAAGAAAGGTTCGGAAGAGAATAATATGTATGTAATTGTAATTATGATTGCAATTATAAATATAATTAGCATAATATAATGATAACAAAATCTTCATTATACAGAATCCACGCTTCTCTTCGCCAAAGAAACTTTCATCTCTGCCGCAAACTGATATATCAATTCTCTGAACAATTTTAGCCTGAAAACATCCGCAATTTCTGTATCATCGCACATATTGACCATGGGAAATCAACACTCGCTGATCGTTTGCTCTAATTGACAAACACTATCCCTAAGAACTCCTCCAATCAATACCTTGATAAGCTGAAAGTGTAACGAGACAGAGGCATAACAGTGCAAGCCCAAACTGTGTCGATGCATCACACGCATGATTCAAAGATAAACAAAAAGTCGCAGAAGTATCTGTTGAACTTGGTCGACACTCCTGGCCACGTGGATTTTCACTATGAGGTTGAAAGATCGATGAGAGGGTGTCAAGGAGCATTGCTCTTGATTGACGCGACCCAAGGAATTCAAGCCCAGACCCTCGCTAATTACTAACTAGCGCAGAAGTAAGGATTGTATGTGATTCCAGTTCTTAATAAAATCGACATGATTTGTAACATCCACTAAAAATAAGAGTAGATTCGGACGTAATTGAACCTGACCAACATTTGCAAGATCAGTGCAAAAACTGGATAGAATGTGCAAGAGATCCTGAGCAGAATCATCGAAGAAATCCCTGCGCCCACTGTGGGAGGGAAGGAGGACAAGCTTAAACTGTTTCTCGTGAACAGTTGGTTTGTCAATGGGAAGAATGTCATTTGTCTCTTCTATGTGATGAGTGGGGCCTTGAGGAAAGGAGCCACCATAACCAGCTGTCATAATGGCAAATCCTATCAAGTTTTTGATGTCGGAGTGCTACAGCCAGAACTCATCCCTCAATAATACTTAGGCCCTGGACAGATCGGGTATGCTCTTAGCAACATGAAGCTCGTCAAATAAGCAAGAATAGGAGACACATTCTATAAGTTCAAGTAGAAGGTGTAGGCTGAGCCTGGCTTCAAGGCCTCCAAGCCGATGATGTATGCTGGGGTCTACCCCTTGGATCCAAATTAGTGCAATCAATTATAAAGAAAGTACTAATGCCACATATCCGCAGTCTCGAAAAACTTGTCCTAACTGACCCTGCTGTCACCTACATCAGAGAATCTAATGCGACTTTGGGTAATGGTTTTCGATGTGGATTTTTGGGGATGCTACACATGGATGTCTTCAGGCAGAGATTAGATGATTAGTACGAAATCTAAGCAATAATCACATCCCCATCTGTTCCCTATCGATGCAAACTGAAGAATGATAAAGTAAGTTTGCTTATAAATTAGATGATTGAAATCGAATCAGCTCTCGATGCTCCCGACAAAGGAGAAGCTTAATACTTCGAAGAGCCAATGGTCTTAGCCACTGTGGTTTCCCCGAGGACATACTATGCTGAAATCAAATCTTTAATATAAAGCAAACGAGGCAGGGTTATCACTGAGACTCAGGAGCTGAACAGGAAGCTCATCGTCAAGTGTAAACTACCCATGTCTGAAATTATTGTCGATTTTGTCGATAAACTCAAGTCAATCACTCATGGATACGGATCATTCGATTATGAGTTCGACGGGTTCGAAAAGGCCTAAGTAGTCAAAATGGTCATTCATATTATGAACGATCCTGTCGACGCACTATCGTTTTTGGTTCACAAAAGCAGGGCCCAAACATTCGGCAAAAGCATTTGCGAAAGAATGAAGGAAACAATCCCAGCACAGTTGTTTGCAGTCAGCATTCAAGCTCGAGTAGGCACTAAAACCATTGCCAAAGCAGAAATCGCGCACATAAAGAAGCATGTTACTTCGAAGTGCTACGGAGGAGACTACTCACGCAAAAAAAAACTCCTATAGAGATATAAAGAGGGAAAGAAAAAACTGAAAGCCATCGGGAAGATACATGTGAATAAAGAAACCTTCTTGCATGTGATGAAACACGACTGAGAACCATGTGATGTCTATCAATGAAACTCACCAGACATCATTATGCTACTGGCAGATGTCTTTATATTAATATCCACTAATAAAATATTATTCATTTGGTTATGAAGAATATTCTATCATTTTGTCATCTTTGCGAAGTGTGAATCTTTAAATCATATTAGTGATCAATGTGCGTGAAACTGTCGCCAAGTCTTCCGTCGGATAGCATTTTTTATCGAAGAAGTTCTCTGCATTGCTTTTTATACATCTATAATTATAATTCGATGGTTTCATCCTTGATTTCAACTATTTTTAGCTTTATATTTTTTCTTTCTGCTTCCAAGGCATTCTTTAACTTTTACGTTTCCTTAATGTGATTTTATCGTTAGTTTTCGTAATTTTTAATTAAGTCTGAATTTATATCTCTTTGTTCGGATAATTCACTCAGTGATTATTTATTTTTGTTGAGCTCTGCACTGCTTTATTCGACTTTGGACATTAAATTGGTCAATTTTTAGCTTAAAGTTGCATTTTGAATTCTCTACTGTGAGAATAGTTCATTTAGTTAAGCATTTTGTTTGCTTATTTGTTACAGCTTCGCTTAATATTTAATTCGTAGAGTTTATGCCTTTATTTGGCTTTCTCGCTTGTCATCTGCACTCTTTTTAATATTATATTCGAGCATTTAAGACCTCTCCTCGATTTATGCTTAAAGTTTGCTAATCTTTAACTGCAGTCCTTTAATTTAAGCTTCATAATTTGCAAATCGAATAGCTGATTATCCTTTCTATTTGCCCAATTAAAATGACAATGATTTTTTGGTTTGCCTTTCATTGTTGAGTTAAGCTCCAAGATTTTAAATAGTTGCATTAACTCTGTGGATTTCTTATTTATATTTCCTTTATTTTTATTGGTTTGAATGAATTTGGATTTCCATTTATTTCACCATATTGGAAAGTGTTTCCACATTCTTTTCTAGTTAGCACATTTCTCGGACATTCTGCTAATTTTGAATTTAATATATTCGATTTTGTTTCTGTAGTCGTTAGTTCTTCAAAGCAAATTAGTTTACTTGTCGAATAAGATCAGTCTGTTTTGATTAGAAGTTTATCCTCTTTTCGTAGTTTTAGTTCGAGTTAGTAGTGTTTCTCAATCTTTAGGGAGTTGCGTTAAAGTCTTGCTGACAATTCTATTAATAAATGTATTATTCATGAAAATTGTGTGTGTTTTTCAAGCCGGCTGATGGCTCTTCCTCAGCAGTGACATAATTGAAAGTGGGCACTCTTTAGATGGTTTTTCTTAATCTTTCAAATGGGTTCATTTTACCTTTTCTTGAGTTATCACGATTTTAAACGAATGATTATTATTTATAGTATCGCATAGTTATATATTTACATATAGTAAACAAGAGCCAATATAATGGCTAAAACCCTAGAATAAACAAAAATCTAAACTTCGGCTCCTGTCAGTTACAGCAAATGATAAGGTTTATAAAGGTTTTGCATTTGAATATAAGGGAGTCATCTATGTAAATAGGATTCGAGCAATGCCAAATAATAGTTTATAGATTAATTGAATTGTTGAATACATGCATTTATGCACAATCAATTTTTTAAAGCGAGGCCCTCTGTGAGTTTTTCGAAGTCGGCCGATTTGGTAAGTTTGACAATGAGTTTAGGATTGATGCTCCTGGATCCATCTCTTTCAACGTTCTCGGAGTTAAGACTAGTGATGGTTGCTAGTTTATTCTTGGAGAGAATTTGTGAGATCTTAGATGCCAAGGAAATGCATTCGCCCATAGCCTCAATTTGGATGCTGCCATGCTTCAAGAGCACCAACTTGCTCAAGAAAATGTTTTGGTTGAGCCTGGAATTTTTTCTAATTCTGAGCAGGTTATCTTGGTTGAACTTGTGCACTTACTTATTCTCCATTGATTCTTTTAATTTATCTTATATTGAATGAACACAAATATTCCTATTAATTCATAAAATTATATCACAGCTATTCAATTTTAATGCCTATTTCGATTGTGTGCTTTATTGTTTAAATTTAACACATCTCATAAATTTATTATAAAGCGATGGGAGAAAGGGTCGTTTTGGGAGATTACTATGCGTTGGGAGACAATGGCAAGTATCAGAGGCATCGTAAAATTAAAATACATTGCCATGACACCTAGACCGTTTAATAAAAACAGACGCCTGCAGAAAATGATCACTCACCGCAAAGATAATACAAAAAATAATCTAATGCCACTAATCTTAGTCCGAGATTCAAATGTACTTCGGAAGATGACTTCCAGAATTCGTTGCCACTTGTCAGTTTGCAGAGTCCCCTTTTGGCTCGGCAAAATGATCTGGACTAAAATTAAGAGAACCATTTATCGATGAGTACGCACACTGAACAGCCCCGCAAGAACAACTAAGCCTCTCCGAAACTTAGGGGCATTCTCAAAAGATCACTCAATTCCCCAAATGATTTCTAAACAAAATAGAAGCGAATGAAACAAGCAATCGAAGAATAATCTGGAGGCGACTCAAGTGTTCGAAATCGTAGAAACTAAACAAATTATATTGAAGAGCAGAAAAATTCACGCATGAAATTCAGAAGAGAAAACGAAATAATAAATAGCTTCCGGAGTGTAAATTCGTAAGTAGGGGACGATGGAATGAAAAACGAAGCAACTGAACCAACAAATAATAAAACCCAGTAAAGTAAGCAAATTAAACCAACTAAAAATCACAAAAGAAATAAGAGTAATTCGGCTCGATAAAGTGATGGATAAAAGTTGAACAAAAGAGTAAACTCCCGAAATTAGTTCATTCCGATTTACCCCATGAATGCAACTGAAGAATAACTCAATTATCATCGTTCGAACACTCCGAGCATTTATAGCATCGAACAAAATAGCAGACCACATTTAAGGAATCTGCCCGATATTGTCAACGAGCAGTCAGTAAGAAGATACCCCAATTAGATAAAAATTCGGCAAGGAACATAGGGCAACTTAACCTGCGTTAGGAAGGATCGAAGATACGCTCGCGCAAGGAATTCAAGGCCGATATGTCATAGCAGCATGCTAAACGACAGAAACACAGTCCGGTACACTGCTAGAAGATAGAACCAGGAATACGACCAAGAGTAAGAGTACTAAAGCGCATAGGACCAATAATAATACATATAAGACATGTAGGAGCCCTACTGGCAAGCAAACATGAAAGTCATCCCCTAGATTTACAGACTTGAGAATTAAGTGATGAAATTGTAAGAGGAGATGATCCTCAGCGAACATCGAATCATCAAGTATCAGATGTAAGCAGAAATTAAATAAAAGGACCGATAACTCGACAAGCTCATGAGAGATAATGAAAGACTCAAAAGATCAGCTGAGGAAGTCAAATAAATTAAGATGGGTATTCCATCCATGTAGCGTCAATCTTAAAAACAATTGGAATTTAAACTTCCACTTGCTTTCATTGCCAGCTTTATTACAGTATTACTAATTTGGGTGTTAGCTTTTGGGAAAAAGGAAGCTTGTTCCGCTTGATTCGAATTAGTGTCTAAGCTGACTATTAATTTATGGTAATATTGATGGTAATATCATATTATTCGTTATTTATATATGCATTTATATTCTACTACTCAGTGCTAAGTGCTAAGGAGAGGGTAATATTCGGGGTTGGGGTTGGGGTTGGGGTTGGGGTTGGGGTTGGGGTTGGGGTTGGGGTTGGGGTTGGGGTTGGGGTTGGGGTTGGGGTTGGGGTTGGGTTGGGA
>NW_028282633.1:0-24783 GCF_059751285.1 Brachycentrus maculatus
TCATAGATATTTTTCCGCCATTAAAATTAAAAAAATATATATGTTTACAATTTTTTTAACCATCCCTTTTCATGCCCAAATCTGCAAAATGTATTAAATAGGTTAGTCAAAACGATAATTAAAACATGAATAAATAATAATTAACATGCAAATGACAAATTTACTCCCAAATAAACGAACCGAAAATTATTTTGTTACCGAAAAACTTGTTTTAAATATTCGAAAAATACCTATACCGTTTTGATTACAGTATTTTCTGAATTATTAAATTACCATATTCAATAATGCTGTCCATATGAAACCGAAAATGAAATCACATTAATTCATGCAAGCACTTCATTATTTCTCAAATTTTATTTTTAATAATTAAAAAATATGCCCGTATTAAAAATAAAAATAAATAATTTTTAATTTATTTCAACATTACATTAAAAAAAATTATAGCCTCAAAATCACTTGGACATTTTTTAATTTATGGTATAACAAGTAAACAAGTGATTGGTTCTTCAAATATTAACCCTAAATTATTATTTTTTAATATTCAACGTTGGGTGGGCAAGGATTGATTGCCAACATACATTGGTTATGCGTTCTATTCTCTCTGCCTACCTCTGTGGTAAAGTGGCGTGATAGTAAGTTAGTTAAAATAATTTTTATATTAAATAATTAAATAATTTTATAAAAATAATTCTACAATATATGTTTATTTTTCGTTCATATTTCAATACCCCAAATTACAATGATTCTAATAAAAACAACAATCAACAAACCGGGAAAAAGGTCGAAAATACACTAGCCGATTGTTTCAATCAGATACAACGTCTTTAAGGTATCGCAATTTCATTATGTTCTCAATGACAGACATTGTAAAAAATATATTGAAACTGCAGAATACCATACATTTTCAGCTTAAAGCTGTTGACCTAGACCGCTTTAAGAGGCTAGTCTGTTTCCAACCTTTCCGTGAAAGGCAATGACGTCAGAAATAACGTAAACGGAAGCAATTAGCTTATAAGTCTTTCGGTTTTGTTTAAGGTAACTGACGCATTTCCTACCATAACACCTTACGGATCTTATAGGCGTATTTGATAAAATCATACAAAAAGTATGTAGATGTATATTCCAAATGGTCAGACAATTTTAATGGCGAAGTTGGAAAATGAAAACTGTTTCTGAGAAAATACGTACGTACTTTCAGCTAACGTAATAGAATAAACGTTTTCTACATTCAATTTATTGTCAAAATATTGGCATGCAAAAAAATTTAAATATCTATAGAAAAATTATGATTTTTAAGGAAGAAGTAATTTACAAATTTATTTTTTAGTATTTTAATTTTTCTTTAAAATGTTTTAAAATGTAAGTTCTTAAAAATTACTTTATTTTCTAATATTGTTTTTTTTTGTAATTTCTACAATAAAACACTTCTGATTTTATAATTAAATATTATCTTTATACATACAAGACAAGATGGACCCCAAGAATTCTACGATAGAGACCTTGGGAGAACAAAAGAGGTGATGGAAGACCCCAAAAGAGATGGTCTGACGACATTGTCGCTGTGGGGGGTAAAAGCAGCAACCATAGGAGGAAATTGAAGGGGAAGAGGCCTTTATCCAGCAGTGGAGGTCTGAGGGCTCATAAAGAAGAAGAAAAGACATAATTTTTATTTTTGCATTTAAAGTTACCCATTTTTCTTCTTCTTAGACAGTTATAAATATATAAGCAATGCTTTAAATATAATAAATACGAATTATTAGAATCAAAAAATTCTTAATTTATTTTCAGGAAAAATTATATATCGCTCACTCTTTTCATGGACGTCATAAATAAAAAATCGTCACTTTTCAGTTGTGCATGTTTTCGGAATGCCCAGAAAACGTACTATATCCCAGCAAAAATGGCATATTTTTAATTTAATATTTACCCGCTACAGGGCAGAAAGTGTTGTTTTTTGCATTTTGAAGAAAATGTTTTGTTTAATTATATTTTTAAATATTTTTTATACTCAATATTTTTCAAATGGAGAAAAAACCTTCAGGGTCTACCTTAAAAGATATGTTGCACAGTAAAATGTTTAATAAGTGGCTTGATATTTATTTTTAAAACACTGTATTATATTTTTTAACTTTAAAAACGTTCTCTTGAAAAATCAAGTTTTTTTGATTTATGACTTTCTTGAAAGGAGTGAGCGATATGAGTATATTATGAACTTATATTATATATGTTTAAAATGACACAATCCACAAGTTATTTTGGCTTTTTATTTCAAACTATTAAAGCAATAAGAGTAGAACTAAATAGTAATAATATATAAAGGGGTAGATTAATGTTATTCCAACCAGGTAAAGTGCAGAGTTCGTGCAGCTTTACCGCGTATGTGATAGTGGACCTTTATTAAGGATCGCACGGTAACCCACTTGGACTAAAGGTTCAGAGACAAAGGAACATAAGATAATTTTGTGAAATTCTACAAGTTGAAATGCTCCGTAGTAAAATGCATGCCTGGAGCGTTCGGATCGGACTGGAACAAAAGCTAGTTCTGTTTGGTTATGGTTCTGGAATTTAAAACACTCCTACATGTATAATACATATGGTATTTATAGAGTACTTATATAGTGGAAAAATAAAGTATTTTTATACAAATGGAGCTTAAAGCTCAGCATTGGCTAGGTTCATTGTTAACTTTTTATAAAGTTTTCACAATTCTGGCCATCTTGGAACATTTGTACTGCCCAAATTCTCGGATCTTAAAATGTGTACTTATAAAAAGTTAAATACTTGTACAATACCACATATTGAGTTTTATTTCATTATACCCGACTAGTTTCGAAAATTATAACTGTCTTTATCAACAAGTGAAAAGTAAAACGTATTATTAAGTTTTTATTCCATAAAGTTATTGCCGAATGAATAAATAATATTAATGTATTTTTCAATTCAAACCCTCATCCGCACCCCAATGGTGTATAGGGCACTGCATTTTACAAACACAGTGTTATCTTGATCGTTAACACACGAAGGAAAGGTGATCAGCCCTCAGCTTCAGGAAGCAGTCCAGGGTAATTTTGAATAAATATTAGAGTAAAAAAATCACTTATATTTATTTGACACCCCCTGGGAATCGAACTAGGGACCTCCAGAACAGCAGCCGAACGTGCTGACCTACGGAGGTAGAATGCCGAATGAATAAATAATATAAATGTTTACTGTAATAAAAATTGAATGCATTTCTCTTTTTTATTGACAAATTAAATTATCCTTCAAAATCCAGTGAATGATCATGTTTGTCAAATTGAGAAAATATTTTAGGCATCCCAAAGGGAAAAATATAACAATATTATTCATATGTTCACATTTATATATACAAATATAAATTACAACTTATTACTAATAGAAATAAAATTATCCTTTGATGTATTTCTTGTTGCCTTTAATTAAATTCGAACTAACTGGAATGAGTTAACGACTGAAAATTGCTACAGCTGTTGCGTCGCCTTGGAGTTAGTTAAACATTCCTGAAATTATTCCAAAGTTGTTCCCGTCAATAGCTGTTTTTATTCCAACCCCCTATACAAAGTTTCAGGAGGCTTCATGCAGGTACCCTTTAGATGCTGCATTAACAGCCTTAATAGACATCAAAGGGTTTTGCTAAATCAAAACGACATAAATTACAACCCTTTATAAATGTCTGTTCTTGTCATTATACTTATTTTGTCTTGTAATTAATTTTTAGAAAATAGTTATGGTGACGGAGATTTGAACGTACTTCTTGTCAAGATTTCGGTCATGAAAAGATATTTACAGGAATCACTTTCATCACACGAAAGCCCGTTTTGAGACAAGCTTTATAAAGAAATAGCGTTTTAAGTACATAAATTAAATTAGATACTGAAATATAATAGATAATGAAATATAAAACTGTGTTTATAATACAACATGAAATAAATTAGCATTTATATTGTATTTAAGATGTAAAAATCCAAACAATGTTTTATAAAGGAAATAGGAATACATATTAAGAAATAATGTTAGTGTAAGTATAAGTATGTAAAAAATATGTGCTTCAACTAACATCAGTTCACTTTTATCACGTGGAAATTATGAAGGATAAATGAGCAATATTTTGTAACTGTGTATAAAGTAATTTATTTATTCGTCTTATTTATGGAATTGTTTTTTATGGTGAATTCTAAGACAAGTAGATTAGCGTATTGAAATAACCTGCTTTAATATGTATTTCTAATTTCCATAGAATAATTAGTTCTTTATGATAAAAGGCCAAAAAAACAAAGAGATTAAAATCAGCTTTTGATGTCTTTAAAAATTATCATCGGGTTACACTTTCTAGGAAATACACATAGAACATTAAGAACATTTTGAGTGGGTCCAACATGTTCACAAATCTGAGTTTTCTCCACTAGGGAGTTATTTGTATATTTTTTGACATGTCAACATAGTTGCAGAAAAATATAGAATTATTAATACAAGTTTTACTTCGTGAAAACTACTATTTCTTTCAATCTACTTTGACACGTTTTTTTAAGGATTAGTGGTATTTACTAAGTAAAACTTAAATTAACAATGGATAGAATTTACCACAAAGTAACTGCCGAAACAATTAATGAAAAAAAATGGATGTCTTATAATACGGCGTTCGGATCTTGCATACATCCAAATAAAAGGATCTCTTCTGCAAATTAAACGCTTTATCTAATATATATATATTTCTTCCGAACGATTCTTGTGAACTCATATGTACTGTGTCATAAGATTAATGATTTATGTAGGAGTTCCAAAAATGTAAGAAGTGGGTTCGTCAATTATGGGTTATATGGTGAATGACGCACGGGTGCAAAGTGATCCCTTAACCAGTCTATGAAAGGTTCCCTGTAATACCCAGGCTTTCATATTCATCTTCATTTATTTTGAGTTGTCATTTTTAAAAAACTTTAAACTTATCACTTATTTGAAATCAGTATTAAAAGCTCCTAAAATATATTTTAAACAAAAAACAAAAATTATTCGAAAGTTGTAAATCAACAAAACTCTTTTTCATCAACATAACAATCGCAAAGGAAAAAAGCTGATAAAAAAGCTAGTAAAAAGTCTCGCAAAGAGCCTTCAATGGAGTGCTGTTTTTGGCGGGCAAATGTACGATGTATGGAGTCCGTAGCTTCCATTACATCGGAATTACTTACGGTGTCTACAGCCAAGGCTCGAAAAGCAAACAATTTATGGTCCCGGCGTAGACCCCCGTCGTAGACCCACTGCTCTGGACATGTTACCGGTTATGCCGAAGTACTGCCGGCTAGCGAACGCTGATAAATAATCGTAGACAATCGGACCCGCTACTTCCACTCTCCAGTAGCGTCCACGTAGAGTGTTTTTTTACTACCTATTTGTCCGTAAAAATACATTTCAATTATCTCATCGAAAGTCGTATGGGAAACTTGAAAAGAAAATTAAGAAATATATGTCTTGCTATGTTTTAATATATTTAATTTACGCGGTAACGATTTCGTGAAATAATAATATAAATAAATCATGATCAATTATCTGGTTCATTAATGAAAGATTTTGAAGTCGTATTCCAGTAATAATTAATTTTTGAAAACTGTGGTAAAAAAGATATTGATTTATTTATCTGTAACCTTGGCACATTAAAACTGTAAAAATACAATTATATATTGTGAAAAAAAAATAAGTGAATTTAAAAATTCTTATTTTAAAAATAAGCATTGGAATAATTAGACTTAAAAACTGGACGTGTGAATTTATACCCCGCCTCATTACGCCATCGATCATGGAGCTTTTGGCAGAGTATGCGATATTCAACGAACAAGACCACTAGAACCACAGCACGTTGGATACAGTCCTCAATCTACACCCAGCAGAAAAAATCATCCAAAACCCCCTTGCTTGCTGCTTTTTGTTTATTTTCATCACTTATAATATTTTTTTATATTATATTTTAAATATTCTAAATAACATGTGAACCTAAAAAGCTTGAACTCCGTACGTCAATGTTTGGAAGAAAAATCAAAAATAAAATAGTAAAACCTCATTTCAATTTCCTAATATTTAAGCGGTAAGGTCAAAATAATTGGCAGGTATGTATAAGGAAATGCATGAAATTGGAAGTGGCAAAGGTTTGTTGAAGAGGCAAAGACATAGTGGCGTGGCTTTCTATTACCTTTTTCTATCCCTTCGGGGAAGCGGTGTGATAGTTGGTTAGTTTTAATTAGTTAATTTTTAATTCAGATGGAGGATTGTTGTATGTTGTTTCCCCCTTACCAAATATTTCAAATGGTTTTAAATTATTATTTTTGACATCTCATCAAAGATGAAGAAGAATATGGAAGTCTGGGCATTTACGGGGCTGACGACCGTCATAGGCTGGTTTAAGTGATCACTTTACACACGTGTAACATTCACCAATTCTACCCATTATTGACAACCACACTACTCAAATTCTTGGAAGTTCTGTATATATATGAACCAATTTATAAACCTGGTTCTTGAATCACTAGAACTTCACTAGAGACATCTATTGGTGAGATGTAAAGAAGCTTTTTATTAAGCAGAAACTCTTATATTAGTATGTGAGATCCGAATCCTGGATCATAATCACACACATGAGAAACGCCAGAAAATACCATTTTCATTTTTATTATTTAAGCTTATAATGGTTTTAAATTATTGTATGTAATAGTTTAAATAAAGTACAAGTATTTTAGCAGACAAAATGAAGAAGTAAGATAAAATTAAATACTCGAAAATTAAAAAAATAAGATTTTCTAAGGGTTATCATCTAAGTATTATCTTGAATTGAAGAAAATAAGGTTATTTATTGAACACTTCAATTTTAACCAGCATCGTATACTACTTATGATTTCATCAATTTTCTTAAAAATATTTTCCGCAAAGTGAATTCTTTGCTGAGACCTTCAAAATAATTAGATCGTCAAGTACGTTCTTCGTTAAAAAGTGATGTTAAAATGACACGCTCCCAATTTTTTCTTTGGCAGAAAAATAAAACCAAATATTGGAAGATCGTATTTTCTTTTCAATTTTCTTGGTATTATATTATTATTCTTAGTTACCTTGAATTTTTTTCAAAAAAGAATCTTTAAAATTTTGATACAGAGAACCACTCAACCAAATTTCATATGAAATTTATGGAAATATCAATCATATTTAATATGTTTATTTGGTATTTTATTTAAAATTAATGAAACGTAAAAGCAAACATATTCTTACATTAATGGTTAATATAAATATTTTAATGTTTTCTTAAATTTAAGGAATAATTTTTATAAAACGTTTTATGTTTTTTTATCGTTTTGATTCATTCGTGTTTCATTACTCTTTTCGCTTTTTTTTTTTATTTCAATAAAAAGATGTTTTTTGAATGCAAACTCTAATAAAATACTTGATTTTATATATATATATATATATATATATATATATATATATATATATATATATATATATATATATATATATATATATATATATATATATTTACACATCAATTGAAAAAGTGTTTAACTCATTATTTGTGTACATTCCAAAATTTAATTAAAAATGGAAATTATAAATAAAATGAACTTACATTTTTACTTGGTAAATACCACATTTTGAACGTATCTACCAAGTAAAAAAATTACTTTTATTTTTGCACACGAATCACTCACTAGTAATATTATCTTATCATTACTTTAAAATATTTTTTCAGGTGTAATGAACATTGACTGTAATGATTATTCGATAAATTTACTACGTTGAGACTTAAATCCATATTTTAATAAACGGTCCCTTTTTCACGTTAAAACTTCAAAAAATTAAATCATCATTTATCTTTTTTCATTGCATCTTAAATATTGTAAATTCTCTGACCCCAATATCACAATCTTATCCATAACACGTTTTTCAAATGGATGCAATGAAATATACCCTACATTACGTATTTGAGTTATAATAAATCACAAACGCCTAATAGATGGAATTCCTTCCAACAAAACACCCTTCATCGCCCCCTCTCTTTATTCATCAACAAAACGCCTTCACTGTACTAGAGCTTCGAATCAGACAATGAAACCAAAGAAATCGAACATCACATAAATTCTCAAAGATATAAATTAATGGGAGGATTTTTGTTGAGTGGATTCTAAAAATATATATTTATTTAAAAAAATATTTGTTAGAACAAAAGTGTATTCAGAATTATAATTTCTGATTTGGTGAGTTATGCGTAAATATTGTTATGCGGGAACTGGTAGGCATCAAAACAAAAAAAAATGCAAATGAAATAAACTATTTTAAAGCTATTATTGGTATTATTTGTTAATATCTCATCAAAGATGAAGAAGAATATGGAAGTCTGGGCATTTACGGGGCTGACGACCATCAAACGCTGGTATAAATATATATTTAAAAATATATATATTTTTATATATATATATTTACATATTTATATATATATATATATATATATATATATATATATATATATATATATATATATATATATATATATATATATATATATATATATATATATATATATATATATATATATATATATATATATATATATATATATATATATATATATATATATATATATATATATATATTTATATATATATATATATATTTACATATTTATATATATATATATATATATATATATATATATATATATATATATATATATATATATATATATATATATATATATATATATATAATATATATATATATATATATATATATATATATATATATAAATATATATATATATATATATATATATATATATATATATATATATATATATATATATATATATATATATTTATATATTTATATATGTATATATATATATATATATATATATATATATATATATATATATATATTTATATATATATATATTTATATATAAATATATATATATATATATATATATATATATATATATATATATATATATATATATATATATATATATATATATATATATATATATATATATATATATATATATATATATATATATAAATCAGAGTAATAAATGAATTTTTGGGTTAAAATGAGAATTCGTGTGCTTCAGCTTTACAGCTTTAAATTAAATATTAATTTAATTCTTCCACGTTGAGGTAATTAATGAAAATATACATATTTATATATATATATATATATATATATATATAAATATATATATATATATATATATATATATATATATATATATATATATATATATATATATATATATATATATATATACATATATATATATATATATATATATATATATATATATATATACATATATATATATATATATATATATATATATATATATATATATATATATATATATATATATATATATATATATATATATATATATATATATATATATATATATATATTTATATATATATATATATATATATATATATATAAATCCGAGTAATAAATGTATTTTTGGGTTAAAATGAAAATTCGTGTGCTTCAGCTTTACAGCTTTAAATTAAATATTAATTTAATTCTTCCACGTTGAGGTAATTAATGAAAATAAATGTTTTCCATTTAAATAATTAATAAACACATACACATGTTTATGTAACTGCATAAATTAATCACGGAAAGCGGTTTATGCATCCCGTTCAGCAGCATTCGCGAATAAAGCCGTATTAATTATACTACCCCTGCTTCCAGGATAATCAGCGTAGGGAAAACATTAACACCCGGCAAACACGCGGTACACTTTTTCAACGAAAATTAAACAAATCATTCGTTTTTTTTTTATTTGAAACGTATGTTTTTCTGCTGAACTACTGTTAAAAGAAATAAAAAGAAAGTTGTTTATTTAGTTACATTATTTATTGTTTGGGTTGTTTTGAGAACAGGTGAAGTTCTCAAAACTAGTCAAGTTTACATTATCAAGTCAAAAGTGGTCTGAAACGCGTCTTTAATATTTTTATACAAAGTATACGGAATCGTTGTCATGAAAATTTTATTGTCATAATATTACAACATTTTGAGTGTCCAAATACTTGTTCACAAAATCTGGATTATCTCCAATTACAGGAGTTATTTTCATATTATTTTTTGACATCTCATCAAAGATGAAGAAGAATATGGAAGTCTGGGCATTTACGGGGCTGACGACCGTCATAGGCTGGTTTAAGTGATCACTTTACACACGTGTAACATTCACCAATTCTACCCATTATTGACAACCACACTACTCAAATTCTTGGAAGTTCTATATATATGAACCAATTTAGAAACCTTGTTCTTGAATCACTAGAACTTCACTTGAGACATCTATTGGTGAGATGTAAAGAACTTCCGAGAATTTGAGTAGTGTGGTTGTCAATAATGGGTAGAATTGGTGAATGTTACACGTGTGTAAAGTGATCACTTAAACCAGCCTATGACGGTCGTCAGCCCCGTAAATGCCCAGACTTCCATATTCTTCTTCATCTTTGATGAGATGTCAAAAAATAATATGTAATAATATTAATAAAATATATTATGTCTAACTACTTAAGTTATAAGTCTTTCATTTATTTTTCGGCTTTTTATTTTAATTAACAATAATGTGTCCTTAATACGTATTTCTATGCTTAATGGACATATAAAGCCATATCGTATTTGATTGCATAAACATTTTTCTGAAATAATTTTTAAACAATTTATTAAAATATGGCTTCGGTGCGGGAATACTGAGTGATGTAACATTATTTCTATTTGTTATTTGTTATTATGTTTATTAATTTGTTTACAATAATTTACAGATCTACAAACCTCCTACGAGATACATACATACCTACATCATGAAAAATAATTTTATAAAATATTTACAACAAAGATTAAAAAGAAATAGAAACATTTCAAATCGATATTAAAAAACAAGTGTATATCGTTGACAATTCAGAATTATCGCAATTTGATTTTTGTATTGGCAGTATAGTGAAAATGAAAAAGCTTAACCAGATGACAATTATTTTTTTTTTCGGATGAGATTTAATATATTAATTAATTGTGAATCATAATAACGTCAAAATTATCATACTTCCCTTATGTATTAATTTGTTTGAGCGTATCTAATAACTTTAGAGATATAAAGCAATATATTTGTAAAAAGGTATTGCACATATTTTTTATAGATCGTAGAATCACCTTACAATAAAATAATAATAAAACCCTTATCCGCACCCCAATGATGCATAGGGCACTGCGTCATATAAACGCAGTGTTATCTTGATCGTTTACACATGAAGGAAAGGTGATCAGCCCTCCACTTCAGGTACCAGTCCAGGGTAATAATATTGAATAAATATAAGAGTGAAAATATCACTAATATTTATTTTACCCCCCTTGGGAATCGAACCCGGGACCTCCAGAACGGTAGCCGAGCGTGCTGACCATTGCACTACAGAGGCGGACTCAAATCACTCACGTACCTGATTATCCTGAAATTTCCTACGAATAACTTTCAAACAATAATTTTGATACAGTATGAAGTAAAATAATGTACATATAATTTTTTTTTATAGTTTTACAAAAAAAAATCTTTTTTTTTTTAAATTTTTTATTACGACTTATTCCAAACAATAACGTAGAATCAAAAGGCTGAAAACATAATTTTTCATAACTTGCCACCGTAAAACTATTGAAGATAAATTAGGTTTAGTTGAAATAAAACTGGTGGGTTAAATAATAAAAGAAGACGGTTTTCTCCCATTGTGGCAGTCCTACTATTGTAAGGTTGAATTCAAATCTTACAATGGATAACGACAATGAAACATAAGGAAAGATATATCGACGAAAGAAAGCAAAAAGGATTAATACGTCATTTTGAGTGGTTTACATTGGAAATGAGTGAAAATTACATATTATTATTTGGTATTTTTTTATTTTATGTATTGTTTTCTACCCAATTTTTCACCCAATCTCTATCTTATTTTAATGTTTGAAGGTAAGATAATTTTAAGGAAAAAGTTTCGTGTTTCAGAGGTCGTTTTTGTTTTAAGTTATCTAAGGCAAAAATGTCTCCCTCTGCTTTATTTAGTGGTTAGGATATTTTTATACCATGAGGAATGACTCTTTTTTTTCAGGGGTGTCGAAATAAATATCAATGATTCACTACTCTATATTGAAAGCTGTCCTACCGCATGCCCAGATCTGATACAGAAGCATATAGGCTTCCTGACAGATCTGCTTTTGCAAAGCAATTTTTTTTTAAACTAAGTAGCAAAATTTATTGAAAATATGAAACAATATAAAAATGTATCCCGATTTTACTAGAAATTTACATTTAAAAGCATCTAATTTACCTGTCACTGCTAATCTAAAAAAATACAAGTTTGTAAATCCGTCACCAAATTTTCAAGAAGTACCCTGGTGTAGGCTGTGAAAGGGATTAGTATTAAGTTCAATTAGTCAGCTAGATCCGATTCCAACCCTACGTTGGCCGGTACACAGACGCCCACAATCCTGACCAGCACAGCAGTCAGATACGGAATAGTGCGAAGACATTTACAGAGAATGATCAGTCATTGTATTTCCACTAAACCATTATTCTCTATTACGGATATTCACTACTCTAATATATAATCAATATTTTATATTTTACCTGAAAGGTAGTAGTTATTATCTTGCCTTTATTTATAAGACATTCAAAATACGATGCAATGCAGTGCCCAATATACCAGAAAGTGCAAATAAGGGTTAAAAAAACGAAAGACCTACATGTTATGTCATTCAAATTTCTTATAACTCTGCCCGGTACTGTATAATAATAAAAAAAAATCCAATGCAAAATTAATGTAATCGATTTAGTGGTGAATAGAGTACCTACATAGTCAGCCATATTTTCAGTAGTGGCATGTGTTTATATCTTTTTTTCACACAGTCAATAAAGATTTTGCCCACTTAAATTATTGTGAATAAAATAATTGGTCAAAAAATACTTATCTCCTTGTTTATATAACAATCGAAAAGAATTTACATACCATATATTTCACGAAAGTCTCATTTTTAATTTAACCATAAATGGTATCGAGAACCCACATATGAAAAAAGGTGCAAATTAGAGGGTTTATATACAAATTTCAAAATTTATGGGTAGAATGGTGAATGTAAAATATTTATAAAGTGATAATTTAAACCTATGACGATTATTTATGAGTGGTAATTTCAACATCAACTTCAGCTTAGACGAAGCTTTACAATTGATTAGATTTTTGGATAAAAAATTTAATTGAAATTTAACGCCAAGGACAGTATACAATAAATTCAGTCACTACCATTGACACAGTATTCTCTCGTTATGTAGAAGTTTTGTCTTAGTTTTTTAAAATCATGTCATCACTTCAGTTGTCATAAATCCACAATTTTTTTCATAAAATATGAATTTATGTAAATTAATTACAAAAATATTTTTTAATTTCATAAAGGGACATTTTCTTTAAATCAATTTCGCATACCATTATCTTATCCTTAAATGATAAAATCGTCAATAAATCCAAATAATGTAATGCAAAAAATCAACTGTTTCAGGAACCTGAAGAAAATCACGCTCTTTTGAGCTTAAAGGATTTCAAAATTATTTATTTTACATTTCAAGTAGTTTCATTGAAAAAGTAGATGAGTGTTTAATTTAGTGAGAAAGGCAACGTTCTACTATTATTGTATTTTTAATATTCCAACTGCATCCAACATTTTTTTGTTCGCTGTACCATTTTTTTTTCATACTAGTATTTTATTTAATGAACTATTCATACTCATTGTATAGCTATCATTCTATTTCTTTTATCTAACAAAACACGAATTCCGTTTTGAACAATAAAGTTATAAACGGGGTAATTTGGGGAATTTTAATAGTTAATAAAAAAATATCTGTCTTAACTTGGAAAATAAATCAAAAAAGGTTCTTACATTTTAATCTTCCATCTCAGATTCTTTGTTTTCAGTCCCATCCTGTCACGTCAACACAAAACTTAAGTAATAAGTTTTTTTCAGACATTGGACACTGTATTTTTTACCCTACGAGTGATACAAAAAGATTTATTTTACAAATGTCTTAACTGTCCTCTTTTAATTTAGAGAAAGCCATAAATTTCACAATTTCTTAACTGATGTCAGTATCGTCTTTAAAAAAATCAACTGATACGCGAGAAAAATCCTACAATAGTGCATTTATGTATACATATATATATATATTTATATATATATATATATATATATATATATATATATATATATATATATATTATATATATATATATATATATATATATAAATATATATATATATATATATATATATATATATATATATATATATATATATATATATATATATATATATATATATATATATATATATATATATATATATATATATATATATATATATATATATATATATATATATATATATTTTTTTTTTTATTAGAAGGTTAGAAAAACAACAGTTATAATACATGATAAATCAGAGTCCAAAAAAAATATGAATACCAATTACAGTTTTTCACATTTATGCATAAGAAAAGTCTATATATAAGAAGAGATATGATATAAGGATGGGATAAAGAGAGAAGGAGATAACAGTGATAGAAAAGGAAGAAAAGGAGAGGACTGGAAATAGAATTACCTATTTAGGTTTATAAAATTTCGAATATATATATATATATATATATATATATATATATATATATATATATATATATATATATATATATATATATATATATATTTACATTATATATATATATATATATATATATATATATATATATATATATATATGTATATATATATATATATATATATATATATATATATATATATATATATATATATATATATATATATATATCCAACATTCAAAAGTTATACAATATGAATGTTCAATGCTGAAATTATTAATGAAAACACTTGTTTTTTTACCACATGAGTTTATTTAATGACGACTAGTTTCAGAAACTAAGCTTCATCTTCAGGTCTAAATGTTAACGAAAAGACAAATAATAATAAACTGTTATATAAATAATGAGAGGGGTAAGTAAGTTAGTTTCAATGCTAAACGTTTGGCAAGTGTATGAAATGATCACGTCAGTCAGCCAAATGCCAAATCGTAAGCATTGGAATGCTCAGATTTCAATCTACCAAACATCCAAACAAATATATGCTTAGTTTTAGTTGAGACGCTTTTAATACTTTTTTTGTATTCTGTATATTAAAATCATTATGTTATAACTTTATGGTATGGTAATATTTTTATTATGTAATAAGATCTTATTATTTTTTCATCGAGATTCTTAATATTGGTTACTAATACTGTCATTTTACGGGTATTTAAACAATGATAACAATATTACAGGTTATATAATACTGTAATTTTATTGACAATTTATTCATTCGTCAAATCGTATTTGATGAAGTAGTAATAAATAAAAGTTCTAAATCACATCGAAATGGCTGGATCAAATGACGGGAATCAAATTTATCGCGTAATGGTAATAAAATTAAAGATAACCTTTCCTGAACGTCTTCAGTATGACACTTGCCTTTGCTTTTATATTTTTAATATGGTTTTTATATTCAGAATCACATCACATCTCATTCACCATTATTCAATCGTTGGTCTCGCATTTTAAAAAAAACTCATTCAGAATACCTTGGTAAAGGTATGGTCGAAGTTAAGTCGGGCTCATCAGATAAGTTTAGTCACACCTATTTTTAAGTGGTATTACACAAAAATGAATGATGAATGATAAGAAGAGTGTTAGATTACTATACCACAAAGTTAACAATGCTTTTAAAATACAAAATACACATATTTTGCTCAATTTTATCTACCTATTGATTAATAAAGTCTTTTTCAGTCATTCTAATACACAATAGAGTTAAGGACTCCGATGGAATAAATTGGTTGATTTGGTCGAAGTAGGTGCGGTTAAGTTTTAATGACATAAAATATATTATTTATATTTTTTTAATCTTCATGCCTTTGGATTTCATTTTAAACGTTTAATTGTTTAATAAATATATCACATTTGGGACAAATAAACTTATAAAAGTAAGAGTCAGATTAAATTTTATTGGGTACGATAAAGTAATGTTTAATGTTTTAAGCTTTTTTTTTCGACGGACATTTTCAAAGGTTTTGTTATTGAAAAGTGTAAGAACCTCAAATAAAATATCATAATTAGGTTAAATTAGGTAAGGTAAAAATTTACACATCAGTTTTTAGTGTTTTCAAATACTTAAATCAGGGTTTCCTCCACTTAGGAGTTATAGGACAAAGGTGAAAAAATATGATATTATGAACATAGGTTATGATAGATAAAAAGCCCTGTACGTACCCAGGTTTCCAAATTCTTATTTTTCTATAATTCATATTTGAAGCACTTACTTGGTGATTTTCCATTTTATAATTAAAATGTAACTTTGTTTTAAAATCACTATAAATATTTTATTACAACTTAATTATAATGTCTACTGGTTTCCAAGCTAACCGCTTTTTTATCAAAACTGATTAATACTAGCATTAATCAGTCTTCATAGAGAAGCGGTTAGCTTTGAAACCGTCAAACATTATAATTAAATTAAAATAAAATATTTATAGTAATTTGAAAACAAAATTACATTTTAATTATCTTCTTTTTTCTATCTATGTTGAGATCTCAAAAGTTTGATTCTGTCAAAATCTAATGCTTTACTTTTTATCATATTTTACTAACCGAAAACGTTCTTACGCCCTTTTATGAACATTTCATTCTTTTAATAGAATAAGAAACTCAGTCGGAAAACTTGGTTAGCATATTCAGAGTCAGTTCGCGTAACACCTCGAGTTCTGAGTAGGAAATACAGCACAGGATAGAACAAAGTGTTCCACTCATGTCGTCTGACAGCGCAACGTCTGGTCGAGGACTTTCACGTTCAAAAACCAGTTTTCATTTTGCATTCAAAGGCACTGTTTGTTTGAAAAACACCCCTTTGGGTATTAGATAAATTAAACTGCTTACAAAAACAATATTGTGATACTTTTTACGAGGAAATTCAAATGATGACATCCATCATTTAATATTTATTATTTTATTTATTTATTGATGTTAAAAAAATATATATAAAAAAATTAATGATTTAAATGATTGCTCGAACTCAGCTTGGAAATAAATATGAAAAAAATAATTTTTAAAGTCATTTATAAAAATTAATTTACTATTACTACTACAAATACAACAATTTAAAAAATATAACAATCGTGTCGTGACTCATATTTATTTTAAAAGTGACTATTTTATCATTTAATCATTATAATAATAAAAAATATTCAGTATCACGAACTTATATATTTTTTTCATCATACCATATGCCACAATCATTTTTACATGTTTTTCGTGTGATTTTTTTGCGCAACCGCGAATAATTTAGTTTTCATACGAACCATAAAATCTCATTTATGCAACAACCCTTGTGTTTGCCTTATAAACTGAGAAACTTTATCTTAAATCCTGAAAAAATTCAAACTCCATACCAACATTACTAAGTTGTTCCTGAATTTATTTGGCTAAGTTTTCAACTTCGTAAAAGCTCTTACTTATCGTATTTCTGCCTGCTTTTATTCACTTTTGAATCTCTTGAGAAAATTGTGTCATATTTTTAAGTCCTTTTCAATATGCATTCGTTATTAAAAATTGGATATTTTTATATTTTCTAGAGTAATTGTAGGCGTCTAGCTACACCGTCAAATTGGCAGTGCCGACAAATACGAGCATGACGAATTCGCAACGGAGATTCCCGAACAAAATCAACGATCGCGGCGAGCCGAGAAGAAAAGGACGAGAGTCACTTACACCGTTTGTCCACAGCGGACGTGTTTATCTCGATTCACATTTTTACTTCTTTAGTTCATAAATTCATTAGATTAAGTATTTTTAGTAATTATCAAAATTGTAGTGTACGCGCTTAGAGAAAATAAACAACCTGTGAGTAAGAACAACATTATTTAAATATTTTCTGGCTTACCTTTTTAATACCGTGATCCTTTCACATGCCATTAAACACGGCAACATCTGCCAACAACACAGAATATAGCAAATTACGCTATAGAGTTATTCTAAAAACTCCTTTGGTTTTCAATTAAAAAAAACATTTGTATTTTTGAATTATTTTATTTACTTTCCTTCAACATAAACGTTTTTTGTTGTAATAATACATACATACCAATATTTACATGAACCATAAAAATTGAATTAACATATTTTCAATTTTACAAATTTAAGACAATATCAATACAAATATGAAAAAGAATGTTATTTTAGTACATTTAAATAATTAATTTAAACTTCCTCTACTTTTACATAAAATAATTGTATCATGTATATATCTAACAAAGCATGTTCAGTTTTAACGAAGAGGTTATAAGTTAAATACATCACAAAATACGTGACAGCCGCCAACGTAAAACGAGGTAAATTTAAAATGGTGGGGTTTCATTGAAAACGTAAAATTTTAAGTAATAAACGTGTGCAAAAATTAAAATAATATTAACTTCCGTTATAATGTAGAGTCGCATAGTTTACACCTATACTTGAAAGTTTTTTCCCTACAAGGTATCTGATCAATCCCTTCTTATTATTTAAAATGATTTATTCACAATCAAGTAAAGAGTTTCTTTCTTTCAACCCTCATCCGCACCTTACGGTGCATAGGGCACTCACTGTTTTATTTTACCTCACATTATTTTAATCTGATTCCAAGTTAGGTGTTGCGCAAATTCTTTATAATTTACTTAAAAATCACAGCAAATTAAATAAACCTTAGATAAATAACTGTTGTTTATTCCATGGTGTGCAATAAATTGGTAGTTTAACCTGTAACTGGAGATAATACTTAATGTTTAATGTACCGTTACCTGTCGGATAAATTTAACCAGATGCTCAACAATTCCGCTTAAGTTATTTAAAGGGCATACGTAATATTACTTGTACTCGCTACCTCCGAATCGGTAAATTAATTTAATTTTTCATGAGATACGGTACTAAAAAATCAACCTCATTTTAAAAGGAAAATAAAGGTTGGGGTAGACTTTGAAGAACCATAGAATTCAGAAGTTTTAACAGTGCATAGTGCACAGTACATAGTATAAAGTACACAGTACATAGTTCGCAGTACATGGTATATAGTACATAGTACACAGTACATGGTTCACAGTACATGGTATAAATAGGTTGGCACAAAATTAATCACCCTAAAGTAAGATGTTATATTTTTTGCAAATAGCGTTGTACGTCAATCACATTTGAGATTTGTGAACTAGACAGCTGCAGTATATAAATACATTTTTAAAATGAGCACAAATGGGTATCAACACTGGCGACGGTCACTTGACGGACATCATGTTTTAATCTTAACATAAAAAAATAAAGGCCTAAATAAATATTTCCCCCACTCCCCCACTATTAAGTACAAAATTTATTAAAAATAAAATTGGATGATTAATTTTGTGCCACCCTGTACATGAAGTACAAAGAACATGGTACATACATACAAAAAGAACATAATACAGGGAAGTCGATATTTGTTATCAATAATTCTACTTAGGTCGGTAGTGCATATTCAACAAAGATTAAAATTACACAGTTTGTATCTTTCTTACTATACTTCTTCATTAATAAACGAAAACATATTTATTCATATATATATGTATATCGTAGTCATACAGGAGAAAGTGAAAAGGTGCATTTTTTAGAAAAACGTGATCATTGACTACATATTTGATATCTTACTAGCGTAATATTGCCGTAAAAAAATCCCAAAGTATTTTAAACTTCGAAGTATAATACATATATTGACTTGTTGAAAATTAATAATTGCATTGTTGTTTATTTTCTTGCTAAGCAAAAGTGACTTAAATGGCCCTCCTGAACATTTTACGTTTTGTAAGTTGGTCAATTTCTCCTCTATGACTACGATATATAAACGAGACTGGGACCTTGAGTTATCGAAATGAAGATGAACATGAAGAAATAAAAAAAAAATAATGTTACTCATTGTAAACGATAGGATTTTTTTTTCGGTTACCATAATACAAACATTCTGTTATTATTGTTTAAATCGCACTGAGGATTGATTTGTTTAAAAAGACGCTCTGCAAATTCTGCGTAATGTCACCAGATAAAAAAGAAGAAAAAAATTAGTTTATAATATTTGTAACTATTTTTTTAAACTATTTCTTTACAGATAGTGATTCGTGTGAATTGTATATGTGATATTTTGGTAATGAAAATGTCGACGTTAACGTGATTAGTTTTTATATGTTATTTGTACTTGCTACACGTATTTATATAAGACATAGATTGTGCAATAAAAGTTACATAAGCTTATATATTTTGTATTTCATATTTTTAATAATATTATAATTGAAAATATCAACCGTTTTCCAGCCTTTCTATAACAGTTATCTAAACCATTCCTTTCTATCACAACTCCGTCGCGTGTTTCTATCCTTTTCATTTTCATTGACAGTTATCACACTATATCTTAGAATATAACGTACTTTATGTTACATTTAATTCTAGTTTATTTCATAATTATTTAATCACTAAAACATATAAACATGAAGACAATATGAAATCTATTTTTTTTTACAATTATCTCGCAAGAAGTTTTTTTTAAGAAAATACAATTATTATTAGAATGGGGTTGAAGTTAATTAAATAATAAATGTGCCATGTTTCGATCTGGCGGTGAATTTTTTTTTTTCGTGTGAATTTCTGCATTACATTTATTTATGTAACATTTTAAAACCCTTATCTGCACCCGATGGTGCAAAGAGCACAGCATCATATAAACGCAGTGCTATCTTGATCGTTAACACATGAAGGAAAGGTCATCAGCCCCTTGCTTCAGGTACCAGTCCAGGGTTGTATTGAATAAATATTGGAGAGAAAAAATCACTTATATTTATTTGTCCCCTCGGGGGAATCAAATTGGGACCTTTAGTACGGTAGGCGAACGTACTGACCATTACACTACGGAGGTGGATACATGTAACATTACTTTACAATTTCTTTTTTTTTGCAACGATGTATTTTTAAATATAGAAAGAGTTGCATTATGAATTTAATTGAAATGAAGTGCTTATCAAAACCGTTAGAATCTAAAAATATATTTACATAATTCTCACACATAGAGAAAAAACACATTTATATTTTATTAATGAATTTAAATATAAAATCACACTGAATTATAACTTGACGCATCTTTTCTTCATCCCATAGAATCGCAGAATCTCGAGTCAAAAATATTAATGTCATTAAAAATAAATATCTGCTTTCCGCATTAACCGTCACGATTACGCACATACTCATTGTTCACTTAATAAAACACGTGGCAAGCGAAAAGAATCGCCGACTGTATAAGGAAGAAGGACGCTGCTTGTTGAGCATTTCCTGAACTGAGACCCCTAAAATCCTTGACTTCTCCTCGACTCGGCCTCGAGAGTGGCGCCTCCGTGGAATCCTTCAGTTCCTCGGAACAAGGAAGAGTCTCGACAGGAATCTGGAAGAGGTGCTTCTTGCTCCCCTTTTTGGAGTTCGTGTCATTCTGTCCCTTGTTCTGTTGACTGAGTCCGTCTTTGTCCTTGTGATGTTCGTCATACAAGTCTTCGTCCAGGCTGTCTTTGAAAGCCTCCGGTACATCTATATACTCCACAGTGGATTTCTGGCTCAAAACCTTGTGTTTTCCTTTCTCGCGCAGCCTATTGTCCGCATTGTGGCTGTATCCTTTGTTAGGTTTGGTTCTTTCCAGGCTATTGTCCAAAAAGTCGTCGTGTGGGGATGAATCCAAAAAGCAGGTGATCTGTTCCAAAGAAGCCTTGGTTTTTTCGTTTTTAGTGTCATTGCGTAGAGTGTGCATCCAGGTCAGGCGACAGTCACAGGACAAGTTGTTGTCTGCAAACAAACGAAAATAACAACACATTAGATGGATTCTTTTTAAATGGAAATGCGATGTTACGTTACATAAATATTCGAGCAAAGCGCTGTACATAATTCATGATTTAGTCTCTCTCTAATAATGAAATCACCTGTTCCCTTTAATATATTGTTATTACAAACAAACCACGGGTTGTAGTTTGCCAGCAGTAAATATGAACAACGTGGAGGATATGTCATTTGAATAAAGTACTCATTAATAATTCATCGCCCGAAATGTTGCTCAGGTAACAATTTGTACGACAAAGCGTCTTAAACTTGGAAATCTAAAGGCCCGAATACAAACACATTTGTTACATTAGGTAAACATGTCAGTACACTGACCTTACGGACAGGTAAAGATTACGTTCCGAGGTTAATGTTGTCTGAGAGTTATGAGTGGTTTTATAACCGTTTTTGGGTGAGATATTAAGGGCGAAGGAAACGTTTACGATTTATCTGAAGCGGGTGTACATTAGTTATTGTTAACTCTCAGCATCCAAACTAACGTGTTAATGTAGGGCGTTGGTTGAAAGGGAATAAGTGACTTCCTTTGCTAAAACCGTAAGATCTATTTGCATGACTTTACATATATTGTAGTCATACAGGAGGAAGTGACCAAGTGCCTTTTTTACAAAAAAGTAATTATTGACCATTTGAAATCTTACTAGCTTAATATTGCCCTGGAAAAAACCCAAAAGATTTTAAACTTGGAAGTATAATATATTGACTTGTTAAAAATTACTAACTGCATTGATATTTATTTTCTTGCCAAGCAAAAGTGACTTAAATGGCCCTCCTGAACATATTACATTTTGTTAGTTGGTCACTTTCTCCTGTACGACTACGATATGTATGTCAGTAAATTATAAAATGTAACCGAAAATTTTAGCGGTTATAAAATATAGGTGATTTTTTAACACTAAATGGGTTAGCTTATAAAAATAACTATATGCGATTTTAAAGCTTCACAATTTAATTTAACTACTTTTGTGATTTTTATTAAGTATAAGTTGTACCAGACCACGTGTTTCTGTGGCTCAGTCTAGTTTAATGGAAAATAATGAAAGGAGAAACACACATGTTTAATAATGTGTTTTATTTCACATTGCTTGTAGGCATACAATATTTGAGCAGCTGTCAATAAACACGCAATCCTCCATGACAGTTTTTTAAGTATTGCAAATAATTCTTTAACTTGCAATGGATGACGCTGTCATAGTGGTATTTTTTTAAAACATAATTTTACCTGCCACAAAAAACCTGTACTAGGTTTTTGGGTGCATGGTTATTTAAAAAAAAATAAGCGCGTATGCAAATCCATCTTTTTAAATAAATTTCAAAGCAATCGGTGAATAACTTTACATGATTTAAGACTGTGAACAAATTAACAGTTACATTTTTATTTATTATGGTAACTGTACACACTATAAAACTAATTATCTATTCGTTATCTTTGTCCGCCTCCGTAGTGTAATGGTCAGCTCGCTCGGCTACCGTTCTGGAGGTTCCGGGTTTGATTCCCAAGGGGGGTAAAATAAATATTAGTGATTTTTTCACTGTAATATTTATTCAAAAATACCATGGACTGGTACCTGAAGCAGAAGGCTGATCACCTTTCCTTCATCTATAAACGATCAAGATAACACTGCGTTTATATGACACAGTGCCCGATGCACCATTTTGGGTGCGGATAAGGGTTTTATATTATATATATATATATATATATATATATATATAATCTTTAATTGGAACAAATATCATTTATATAATAAAGTAACATAACGTTAATACAGAAAGCCTTCCAAAACTTGGCGAATTTCTTAGTTATTAATCCATCGGCAATAATAGTATGATTAATTCCTTTCCCGGTACATTTTCTCCTCCAATATTCTCATAAAGCCATGAAATAAATCACAAACTTGTATTATATCTTTCTCCCCGTCCAATAAACAATATAGTTTGTTAGGTTTGAGATAAGTTAAGAACTATTTGTTGGTTCGTGTCATGTCAGTACGTGATATCCGATGGGTCCGGTACACGGCACTGGCTTAGTCGAGGAAAGGATTAGTCGAGGAGCATACCGCTTGGCTGCGCGACTAAAGCTCTGTATTTACAAAACCTGATAAGAAAATCTCCACTAAACCTTGAGCTTTATGCAGTATTAAGAGGAAATAACATGATGCACATGTTTTTAAAACGTCCATTTCATGTTATTTGTTGATTTGGCTTTGACTTGAAGAATAACTTTCAATATAATAAAAAAAAACTATAATTTATCTAAAATTTTATTCAAATTAAGAGTATTATTGGAGGAAAAAGCTAAGAAATATAAAAAGGAATGAATCTGCAAGACCATGCAAGCATTATCGATAAAATTATGTTTTTTAATTGTTAAAGAGCATTTTTGAGTTAGGTAATGTGAAAAGATTAGTTTCTAGAGCTACAGATGATTTTATCAATGGGTGTAAGTAAAAACTGTAAAAATCAAACAAATTGTACCTGTTGATAATAACATCTGTAGTTCTCTAAATTGGCGTTTTCATTAATAAACTCAAAAAAGCGTTTTTTTTCATTTTATTGATAAACATGTAAAAATTATCATTTTTTAAAATAACGGTCCGTAATATTAAACAAATGGTGTTTAATTGAATTTTACACTTTCGTGACTATCAGTAATAAAAATTCAATGTAATTTCATTTTATTTTTCCTTTAAAAACCCATCTATAAAAACTCTTTCTCAGCCATCTACTACCCCATCGATCATGGA
>NW_028282634.1:5000-42112 GCF_059751285.1 Brachycentrus maculatus
CCTAACCTAACCTAACCTAACCTAACCTAACCTAACCTAACCTAACCTAACCTAACCTAACCTAACCTAACCTAACCTAACCTAACCTAACCTAACCTAACCTAACCTAACCTAACCTAACCTAACCTAACCTAACCTAACCTAACCTAACCTAACCTAACCTAACCTAACCTAACCTAACCTAACCTAACCTAACCTAACCTAACCTAACCTAACCTAACCTAACCTAACCTAACCTAACCTAACCTAACCTAACCTAACCTAACCTAACCTAACCTAACCTAACCTAACCTAACCTAACCTAACCTAACCTAACCTAACCTAACCTAACCTAACCTAACCTAACCTAACCTAACCTAACCTAACCTAACCTAACCTAACCTAACCTAACCTAACCTAACCTAACCTAACCTAACCTAACCTAACCTAACCTAACCTAACCTAACCTAACCTAACCTACAAAAAAAAAAAAAAAAAAAAAAAAAAAAAAAAAAAAAAAAAATTATCAGAGTTAACGTCAGAAGGTAAATTTCAAAGTAAAAAGATCAAAGTTCAAAGGTCACAAAGGTCAAAGGTCAAAGAAAATGTCAAGGGTCAAAGGAAAATGTCAAAGGTCAAAGATATATGTCAAGGGTCAAAGGAAAATGTCAAAGATCAAAGAAAAATGTCAAAGGTCAAAGAAAAATTTCAAAGGTCAAAGAAAAATGTCAAGGGTCAAAGAAAATGTCAAGGGTTAAAGGAAAATGTCAAAGGTCAAAGAAAAATGTCAAGGGTCAAAGAAAAATGTCAAGGGTCAAAGAAAAATGTCAAGGGTCAAAGAAAAATGTCAAGGGTCAAAGAAAAATGTCAAAGGTCAAAGAAAAATGTCAAGGGTCAAAGAAAAATGTCAAGGGTCAAAGAAAAATGTCAAGGGTCAAAGAAAAATGTCAAGGGTCAAAGAAAAATGTCAAGGGTCAAAGAAAAATATCAAGGGTCAAAGAAAAATGTCAAGGGTCAAAGAAAAATGTCAAGGGTCAAAGAAAAATGTCAAGGGTCAAAGAAAAATGTCAAAGGTAAAAGGAAAATGTCGAAGGTCAAAGGGCAAAGAGCAAAAATCAAAGTACAAAGATCAAAAGGAAGAAGTTCAGATTTTTAAGTTAAAATGTCTAAGTTTCGCCTTTGCGAATGCCAAAAAAGGTTAAATTAAATTATTTACATAAGAACGTAAGTAAACACGAAATTTGTCAAAAATCAAACAGAAAATATCAATAAATAAACAGCAAGAAGAAACAACAAAACTCTTATCTTGTACGCAAAGAATAAACTAAATTAAGTAGCGAAAAAATGAACGAAGAACAAAAAAATAATAATAATAATAATTAAATGAATTAAACATACCATTTTATGAAGATATTTTGTCACCTGTAGACGAATAGTCGCAAACTCCGTATCGATGAATGGTAGAAGAAATCTGCTTTCTGCTTTCTACTGGTAGACAGGTGGCGGTAGTGTGCCTGAAATGAACAAGTGAGAAGATTTCATTATTTTTTACTATTGTCGTTGATCGAAAAACATATGATTTCATAGTCTATGGGAGAAATCTGGGCTGTGATTAGAGAACTTGAAGAAGCGAGAGAGAAGGAAAGTAGAAGACTTGTCCTGTAAGGGGAAACGTCAGGGACTTAAAAAAAAAAAAAAAAAAAAAAAAAAAAAAAAAAAAAAAACCCTATTCATCATTGCTTGATTGCTGTTATTTTTATTCAATTGGCTTGTACGTATATTGGTTGATATGATAAGATGATGAAAAATATCATCGACCGCCCAAATTAAAATGGTTTGTATGAAATGCTATTTTATTGAACTAATATATTGAACGTGTCGGCTTGATGATATTATAACGTTGCATTCGTCGTTGGCGAATAATTTTATCAAGCACCCGATGATGGATGCATATACATGTATATACATATCCGTAAACTTATACGCCATCGGATATATCGTATACGCTATATCCCCATATGTTACGTACATAAATCAAAATGAACTCATATTATATAATACGTAATGGACGACGAACGTGCAAACAGGTCAAAGCAACATGCAAAAAGGTCAAAACAACATGCAAAATTTACAAACATGCAAAATTTACTTGCCATTTTTAACAACACTTGTTTTGCTGAGGATCGTTTTGCTGCTAACTTCATTTGTGTTTATCGATGTCACTGACAGCTCGTTTTGATGCGTTGTTTTCTCAGTGTATCGGTTTCTAAATAAGATTAAAAGTTTTGATAATTTATATACTGTATAAAAAGAAGAATCGGTTTCTAACAATTATTGATCCGTCGTCTCGATTATTCGTTGTAATGGAAATAATGATTTTCAATCAACTTGGACGTTACAGAAAACGATAACCTCAAAATTCCAGAGTCATGCTTCCTCGAAGCACGTGAAAAATCTCGTTTTATATTGGTCAAATCTCTCTCAACAATCCACCGATCCCAATCAAAAGATTATAAAAATAACCAGCATGAGTTCTGCTGAGAAAGATAAAAGAGTGTTCATTTTCAATTTCGTGGACTTGCACGTATATGCAATTGCACGTGTAATTTCACGTAGATAGCACGTGTAATGGCACATATAATTGCACGTGTAATCACATGTTATTTAACGTGTAATTGCGCGTGTAATTGCACGTGTAATTGCACGTGTAATTTTACGTATAATAATATATAACGTGTAATCGCACGTGTAATCTACCTGTAGCGGCACGTGAAATTGCACGTGTAATTGCACGTGTAATCGCACGTGTAAATTCAAGAGTAATGGGCACGTGTAATTTCAAGTGTAATTGCACGTGTAATTTCACGTGTAATTACATGTGTAATTTCATGTGTAATGGCACGTGTAATCGCATGTGTAAAGCCACGTGTAATGTAACGTGTAATCGCACGTGTAATTGCACGTATAATTTCAAGTGTAAAGTTGCACGTGTAATTTCATATGTAATGGCACGTGTAATCGCACGTGTAAATCCACGTGGAATGGCACGTGAAATTGCACACGTACTTGCACGTGAAATTCATGTATAATAGCACGTGTTATTGCACGTGTAATTTCATGTGTAATGGCACGTGTAATCGCACGTAGAATGGCACGTGAAATTGCACACGTACTTGCACGTGAAATTCTCGTTTACTTGCACGTGTAATTGCACGTGTACTTGTATGTGTAATTGCACTTGTAATTTCACGTATAATGGCACGTGTGATTGGACGTGTAATTTCACGTGTAATTCCACGTGTAATTGCACGTGTAATTACACGTGTAATTTCACATAGAATAGCACGTGTAATTGCACGTGTAATCGCACGTGTAATCCACATGTAGTGGCACGTGAAATTGCACGTGTACTTGCACGTGTGATTGCACGTGTAATTTCAAGTGTAAAATTGCACGTGTAATTGCACGTGTAATTTCAAGTGTAAAATTGCACGTGTAATTGCATGTGTAATTGCACTAGTACTTTCACGTATAATAAGCACGTGTAATTGCACGTGTAATTTCATGTGTAATGGCACGTGTAATCGCACGTGTAAATCCACGTGGAATGGCACATGACATTGCACACGTACTTGCACGTTAATTCACGTATACTTGCACGTGTAATCGCACGTGTAATCGCACGTGTAATTGCACTTGTAAAGTCACGTATAATAATTGCACGTGTAATTGCAAGTGTTATTTCACGTGTAATCGCACGTGTTATTACACGTGTAATTTTTTTTTTACGTAGAATTGCACGTGTAATCGCACGTGTAATCCACGTGTAGTGGCACGTGAAATTGCACGTGTAATTGCACGTGTAATTTCACGTGTAATGGCACGTGTTATTGCACATGTATATCCACGTGTTTTGGCACGTGAAAATGCACACATACTTGCACGTGTACTTGCACGTGTAATTGCACGTTTACTTACACGTGTCATTGCACGTCTATTTGCACGTCTAATTGCATGTGTAATTGTACGTGTAATGCACGTGTAGTTGTAAGTGTACCTGTACGAGAAATAACACGTGAATTGCACGTGACATATGTTAACGTGTAAATGCACGTGCAACTGCACATGTACTTGCACGTGTAAATGCACGTGTTATTACACGAGTACTTGCATGTGTGCATGTGTGCATGTGCACATGTTATTTCACATGTACTTGCATGTGTAATTGCACGTGTATTTTTTCGAGAAAAAGTACGTGTAGTTGCACGTGTACTTGCACGTGTAATTGCACGTGTACATGTACGAGAAATCTCACGTGTAATGGCACGTGTTAATGCACGTGTAATTTCATGTATAATCGCACGTGTAAGTGCACGTGTAAATTCACGTGTTAAGTGCACGTGTAAATTCACGTGTAAGTGCACGATTACTCGCACGTGTAAATTCACGTGTTATTGCACGTGTGATTACACTTTTAATTACACGTGTAAATGCACGTGTTATTGCACGTGTAATTACAGTTTAATTTCAGGTGTATTTGCACATGTACTTGTAATTAATGTAATTGTACGTGCACATGTACGAGAAATCACACGTTTATATTCACGTGTAATTGCACGTGTTATTGCACGTGTAGTTGAACGTGTACCTACACGTTAACCTGCACGTGAACTTTTGCGTGTAATTGCACATGTGCCTGCACGTGTTTTTGCGCATGTGCGAGCACGTGGTCTTGTACGTGTTCTTTCACGTGTAGTTACACGTTTCAAAGCACATGAAATTGCAAGTGTAGGTACACGTTTCAAAGCACATGAAATTGCAAGTGTCCGTGTACGTATGAATGCTCGTGTGCGTGTTCACGTGATCACGTGTGCGTTGTGCACGTATTTGTGTATGTGTGTGTGTGTGTTTCTTAGGTTGAGTCATATTTTCTTTAGTTAATATTGTTAGGTTCGGTTAAGGTTCTTGTGTAAGGCCTTTAGCCTTTACCGTTAACTTATTATGTGAAGTTTAGTTAAGTATCCTATAGTTAGGTTTGGTTTTGCTTCACTATATTTGTTACATTTTTACAGTTTGTTAAGTTAGGTGAAATTACGTTTTGTAAAGTATGTAGGTTAAAGTAAGGTTTATTTATGTGAGGCTACGTTAAATTTGTTTTTATATATCGCTCACTCCTTTCAAGAACGTCATAAATCAAAAAACTTGATTTTTCAGGAGATCGTTTTTAAAGTTTAAAAATATAATGAAATGTAATAAAAATAAATACTAAGCCACTTATTGAATTTTTTACTGTGCAAGAGATCTTTTTAGGTAAAACCTGAAGGTTTTTTCTCCTTTTGAAAAATATTTAGTATTTTGAAAAAAATAATGAAAAAATACCTTTTCTTAAAAATTCAAAAACAACACTTTCTGCCCTGTAGCGGGTAAATAACATGTTAAAAATATGCCTCTTTTGCTGGGATATAGTACATTTTCTGGGCATTCCGAAAACATGCATAACTGAAAATTGTCGATTTTTGATTTATGACGTTCTTGAAAGGAGTGAGCGATATGTTTTTTATGAATATTGCTTCTTTCTTCTAACTCTTATCGGCACCCAACAGTTCATAGGGCACTGCATCGTATTGACGCAGTGTTATCTTGATCGTTAACAGATGAAAGCAAGGCTATCATTCCTGCGCTTCAGGGCCCAGTCCCCGGTAAATAAATATTTGAGTATAAAATAAAATCATTCTAATTTTTTCCGACCTCTCCTGCGTATCGAACCCAGGACCTCCAGCACAGTATCTTAACACAATAGCCATTACACTACGGAGGCGGGCAATTTGTTTGGTTAGGTTTACTTTTGTGAGGATTGGTTTAGTTAGGTAAAAAAACTAGGTTGTTTTTTTTTGTTATGTTTGAGTTCATTTTGTTAGTTTTGTGGAACCTCTCATAACGAGTATTCGCATAACGAGCAAAAAAATCAAAAACAAATCTCCCTTAACGAGCGATATTTCGCATAACGAGTAACAGAGTAAAGGTAAGTCCCTTTTCCACGACATTCACTTGTGAACCGGGACTTTTGCGGCTTGGGAAGGAGGTTTACCGAGAGAACCCTCATTTCTGCTTGGAAAAAGTTTTGGCCAGAGAGTGTTGTCAAATGTGATTTTGAAACAGTAACTGTATAGTCTACTGTCAACCAGATTGTGTCATTAGCCAATATCATGGGACTCGAGATGGATAACAACGATATTGAAGAGCTTGTTTGTGAACGAATACAGCCAAGAGCTGACCACTGAAGAGCTTATGCTTTCACATCAACAAATTATGGAGAAGAAGAAGCGGAGCAACAATCTTCTAGCGCGATAAGAGAAATGCTGAAAGCGCGGGAAACGCTTGCATCGAACATTAAGAAGCATCACCCTCACCCCAATAAGTAGGTGACTATTCGTGGTGCAAATTTATTCAACGATAATACTGTGACACATTTTCGCCAAATTTTGAAGCGTCGGCGAAAACAATTGTCTTATGACAATTTTCTACAAGGGATTTATTATTTGTCATAAATTCATATTTTTATTTACGTCTTTTTTTAATCAAAATGTTTACACTCCTTAAGAATTTATAAATTTTATTTTTATCGAATAAACGTTGAAAAACATTTTTCAAAAAAATTTAGTTTTCTTTCGGCCTGGAACGTATCGTAAATATTTTAAGTGTGAAATATTTTAAGTGTGTATGGGAAAAAATGTTTCCCTTAACGAGTAAGACGCTGGAACGAATTAAACTCGTTATGAGACGTTCCACTGAAGTTTTCTACGAACCGCCGGGTGCGGATAAGGGTGAGAAGAAGATAAGCGACTTCTCTGGCAGAATGAGCAGATATTGCATACACACTTAACTCCCATTAGATCGAGCGCATATTATGTAGTCGTTGGGCCCCGAGAAGGCAGGGTGGTGGGCGCCGCGCGCCGCCGGCCAGTGGCTGTCGGGCCGCGCGCGCTGCCGATCGTGTTCCGCGTGTCTCTCCGCGCCCAGCGACCCGCGACCCGCGACTCAGTTATCGCGCTCCCGCGGCCGAGTAAACAAATAGCGGTGCGCCGGGCACCACGTGTCGCCGGCTTCTGTCCTCCTGTCAGTGTCACGTTGTCCCAGGATTACCATCTCCCCGATACTTGTTCGCGCATAATGCACCGTACGTATTTATTATCCAATATTCATATTTTACGGATAATCAAAGTGATGCGTTTTTTTTTCATTTTAACATTATAATTACATATTTGATGTGAATTCAATAGAAGTACTTTTTTCTTAATTCCATTTCGCGGCTTTATATAGCGATAGATTTTGTTAAATGTTAATTGCAATAAATTTCAGAAAAATAATGGATTCAAAAACATTAAATTAAATTATTAAACAACATTAAATTAAATTATTGATTTGATTACATAAATTTCAAAATTATATGCAATTTTCACTACAAATACAAATACAAAAAAAAAATGTATATATATATATATATATATATATATATATATATATATATATATATATATATATATATATATATATATATATATATATATATATATATATATATATATATATATATATATATATATATATATATATATATATATATATATATATATATATATATATATATATATATATATATATATATATATATATATATATATATATATATATATATATATATATATATATATATATATATATATATATATATATATATATATATATATATATATATATATATATATATATATATATATATATTTATAAATATAAATATATATATATATATATATATATATATATATATATATATATATATATATATATATATATATGTATGTATGTATATATATATATATATTCATATATATATATATACATATAAAATGAATATAAAAATATAAAAAATACATATAAAAATATTTAAAAAAAAAATATATATATATATATATATATATATATATATATATATATATATATATATATATATATATATATATATTTTATTATTTATTTATTTCTTTTTTCTTTTTTTGAAAAATATAAAAAAAAAAAAAATATATATATATATATATATATATATATATATATATATATATATATATATATATAAAATCAATCAAAGTAAACAATAACCCGATGAAAGAGCGCGGAGTCTGATTGACCCGTTCCCGGTGCTATTATTATGAACCATGAAATTTACGTCGAGTCGAGAAAATTTTACTGAAAACTCTTGTTTTATACGTTATAAAACACTGCATTTTACTTTGACCAGACTATTAAGAGCTCATTTTCATCACTCATCACGAGCTCATGGATAGCGCTCATTTACATCTATTTTATTTAGATGCCGAATGAAAATTTTAGTTTTGAAAAGTTCAAATATCATCTGAGAGAATAAATATAATCTGTTTTGGGAAAATTGTACTATATCCACCTGGTGATAGTGGGTAGTGAGTAGTGGCGTACGTGTACTCGTATTAGTTCAAGTGAGTAATTTATCATGTACTGATCCAGACATCCGACTTGTTTGTCTGCAGTTCGCTTATTACGAAAACACCTTATGCACTTTCAATTTTATGTTTGGAGACTAATATTTATTCATTTCTTAATATTTAAATCAATTGTTCCGATTACAATCTGAGAGAGCGTTATTATACCAGAACAGTACATATGTAGTACTATAAATACGTGCAAAATCACTCACTAACATTCGTCAATAATTTGTAATTAGTCCGAGTACGTGCCCGACATGCGTGGCTTACTGGCAACGATTGGGAAACATTGCGCGTAGACCAAATTTTTAAAAACATCCATATTGAAACACCTATTAATTTTATCTAATATTTACACGCGTTTTTCACACTCCGTTTTCTACACTTTTTTTTCCTAAAAATATAGTAAACGCCAGTACATTTGATGAGATACAGAAATATAATGAAGGCGACCGGGTGAAGAATATTCATTATATGTACTCCATTCTTAAAAGAATCTGGAGCACCGGACCGATCACACTGTATTAGCGTAATTAGCGGTAAAGTTAACGCTGTCTCGAACCGACCCAGTGCCCTATGTATCGTCGGATGCGGTCGGAAGAATTTGACGAATTATTTTTTTGTTTCAGATGAAATTGAAAAAATGTACCGATCTTCGAAACGACCAACGAAAAATGAGTAGTTAATGTTTTCGGAACCAGCAGGAACCAGCGTTTGTTCTGCCGAACACCATCATACATGCGCGGTGGTAGCGTACCCTCCTGACGTGGGATGTGACGTCACGCAGCCGGGTGATGCGAAGTGGACGTTAGAACAGTGGACAGTGAACAGTGTCAGCGGACAGCGGACAGCGGACTCCGGACATCATGTGCCTTCAGAGGACAGTTTGGTTTCTGTTCTTCAAACTCCTCCTTTTCCAAACCCTCCTCGTTTGGTGCAACGCTAGACTTATTTCCGTTAATAATAATAATTTTTATAATGGTGGTGACTTTTCGGATAACTACAATAATAAGAAGATATTGAGCGATTCGCTCGACACGAACGATGTCCGGGCCTTTTATACTTACGACGCTTGGACCGCCTCCCGAGGCGAGGGAGCGGAGTCACCGGGCGACGCGGCGTCCGCGGCGTCCGCGGCGGCAGCCTCCCCGACGGCGGCCCCCGCTGGCGAGGTGTCGGCACCCCCGGACGCCCCCGGGCCGGACGCGCGCTACTTGATGAACGAATCCAGCGATGAATCCGACGAAAACATTTTAGGTGAGTTTATATTTATTTTAAAAAAATCAAATTTCGATGACCGAATGAAAGAGAATACATTTTTTTTCTAGACATTTTTTCTTCCTTCTTCGAGTCCAAATTCGCCTACGTAGCCTCAGTTGTGTGGAAGTTCAATATTTTCAGATTTTATTTCACTAAATAAAATCTATTTGACCGGTGGTAATAAACTTGAAGTTCGCATTCTTCTGAATTTTTCATACTTCTGTATATCTCCGTAAGTTTTGTATTTTGAGAAGATTTTCAAGCAACTGCATCTGCCACTCGAGGGAAGCTACCAGAGAACAAAGAGTATCAGATTAATTATATGTAATATCTATAGCGAAACGGAAGAGGGGCACAAGTCTGTGATATATACCGCAGACTTGTGCCCCTTACTTAGAACTAGAAACTGCGTACAGCTTTGTGTGGGAATACGCTGGGCCGTATGAACGTGTCGGATATTATTTTCCAAGTATGGATTATTCACCCCACAGATGATGATTTACTGTAGGTGTCTCGGCTGAGACGAAGCTTGTATCTGAGAGAAAATGAAAGTGTGAGCATTCCAGGACTAGAAACCAGCTATTTGGCAGGCTTGAGTGATAACTCTATACACTAGTGTAACGTTCACTATTCTGCCAATTATTGAACATCCATATTGCATCAATTTTGAAAGAGTATATAGTAAACCTCCCTATAACGTTAAGATAGGTACCGCGTTTATCAATGGGAACGTTGTAATGGGTTAATGTTTTTAAATTGTATTTTAATTTTAAATGACATATACGAATGGAATCCAAACCACAGTGCGTTAATTTTATTAAAAAAATAATGCAATATAAATGTTCAATAATGGGTAAAATGGTCGAAGTCGCATAAAACTATATTGTTTAAAATTGGTTAAATTTTCTATGAAATGCTCTTTCTTTGAAATATTATGTATAGGTAGCTATTTTTTCCTTGGATAGGACAATTTTCGGATTTCTTGAGATATCACACAAACACACACACACACACACATATATATATATATATATATATATATATATATATATATATATATATATATATATATATATATATATATATATATATATATATATACACGCGTGCGTGCGTGTGTGTGATTTTTATTTGTGTATTATGATTATTTTCTGTAAAACCTAATAAAGCACGTTGGAGTTATTCTTAATAATAAAACATGTGAATACAAAATAATATCAATCATGTCCTGAAAAAAATAACAAATGCAAAATAACAAATTATAAGTTAACAAGAATTTTACGAGGCATTATGTTTGAAGAAATATATTATGCTTATGCAGAATTTTCTAACGGTACACGATTGACGAAAACAGTGTGATACCATGTCCTTAAAGGTTATTGAAATTATGTTTTGCCATATTTGCGGGTTTCGATGTTAGTCATTTTTGGGGGTTTTAAAATTGTTTTCGTTGTTTAAGTCAAGCTTTTACTTGCTTTATTAGCATACCTAAATGTTAGCTTTATTTGTCTAACAGCCATTTACTGCCTACCGTATTTTTTAAATATATTTATGTATACACGTAAACATTTTTTTTAAATACGCTTTTTCTCAAACTTTAGAGGGCCCTAGCTCAAAAAAGATTTTTAAAACATTATTTCCGTTTCATTTTTAACCCTTTCGAGAACTTTGCTTGTAAAGTTCATCTTTATTTTCTTACGAATTCGCTATAAAAATATTTTTAAATATCTGATTTATATCGTTCAGATCGCAGGGTGTTGTGTATAGTGTATATAGACATACATATTATACATAGTATAATTAATTATATTAACCGATATATGGTAAATGTGCACACTGTAAGGTGAACAAACACTATCGGATGGCACCTTCACCAGCTTTGTCAACAGTCAGCACACCCCTACACTGCCACTTGCCACCCATCTCTAACTTACTACCGCGCGAGACGTTCCGGCCATTCCAACTCTTTATGTGACCTTAGTCTACAGCTAGAGTCTAGACTTGGCATATCTCTAATCTGAAACGTAACTTAATACTCGTGACACCGAGATCACCCCGTATCGAGTAATATGGGATCAAGATTGCATTCTATTAATCCACTACATCACTCTATGTGTATATTAATGAGTGAGAGTAAGGTGAGGGTAAGGTAAGGTGATCGGGATACAAACCATCGAATCGAAAACAATACTCATTATCTACATGGACGGACCGCGACATGTGTAGTATGATTCTACAAATGTAAACGTTTTATGATGCGCGCCAAAGAGCCATCATGAAGAGGCATCTTTCTTATCTCCGACTAAAGTATGATGTAATGTAAATATTACATAAAAGACGCTCTATTATTACTTATTACATAGTGTTATGTGCCGCTGAATACACACGACAGGTGATAAGGCCGACTTTCCCGCAGTGTACGTACTATATATAATATGTACAGATACACGTTAGTAAGAATCTACACTGCCATCGTGCCATCTCCTCGCCCGCACTGACGCGTCGCCACATGCGCTACTCTCACTTCTATATGGTAGGGATTCTCGCCCCTCTGACTTCTATATCGTGCATATTGTCGTCCCATATAATACGATTTTTAAAAATACCAATATAGTTAAAGACTGATTTTTTTTAAATGTCTCACAATCGCATCCAAGTCATGCAAGTTTTGACACTAAGCTCTTACCAGCTGGCTGCCAATAGTCATTTTTCGTCAGTGTTCGATATATTGAGAGAATAAAATTATTATTTCTATCGAATATTGGATTCAGGAACCCAAAAAGGGTAAATAAAAATTTATAAATAACTGATCGTACTTCATGTAAAACAATTAATGGCTCGTCCTAATTTTATATTTAGTTAGGTAATATAAACACCATTAAAAAAAAAGGTTTAGTTATATGTGAATTAATTTTAAAACAACTAACGTAATAGAAAAGCCGGGATCGCAATAAATATTGAAATTTCTTTATATGTTCCGAAAAGGTCTGCGTTTTTCTTTACGTTTTTTCGGTTTATTTGACAAAGAATATGATCACTTGATTAAGGTTTGGATAAGGGGAGGTAAACGACCTAATCCCTTTTTAACATGCTTTTCGTTACGGTAAGGTCGAAATAATCCAAACGACTTTCAGTTAATGTGGAAAAGAATTATCGAGAAATTCACACAATATCAAGAAATATACAAGAAATATGTATAAGAACGTCCTAAATCAAAAATCGTCAATTTTCAGTTGTGCATGTTTTCAAAATGCCCAGAAAATGTACTACCTCCCAGCAAAAGCGGCAAATTTTTAACTTAATATTTACCCGCTACAGGGCAGAAAGTGTTGTTTTTGCATTTCGAAGAAAAGGTATTGTATAATTATTTTTTTAAATAAACTAAATATTTTTCAAATGGAGAAAAAACAGCCCGGTTTTACCTAAAAAGATCTGTTGCACAGTTAAAAGTTCAATAAGTGGCTTGATACTTATTTTAATACATTATATTATATTTTAAAACTTTTAAAACATTCTCCTGAAAAATCAAGTTTTTTGATTTATGACGTTCTTGAAAGGAGTGAGCGATATATATATATATATATATATATATATATATATATATATATATATATATATATATATATATATATATATATATATATATATATATATATATATATATATATATAAATAGCTGAAAGCCCCTTTACCGATCAATACTCAAGTGTTCAATTACTACATGGATTGGTATATTAAAACTGTACTACTGTTTCCTAAAAATTCATTCCAAGGTAAGTATTGACTTTAAAGCATTAAGATAGAGATACCTAGACACTCAAAAAAATATTAAAAGGATTTTCTTTGAAAACGTAATAATCGTCGATAATATTACATGTAAGAGTTTTATTCCAATATTTTGAATTTTACTGGCTATTTTATACGTAAGGATAATGTTTATTTTCATAGAAACGTTAATATTCGAAAACTAACGTAAGCGTTTTAAAAACTGCCTTTTATGTTACATACGTACACATGTTTTTTTTTTTATTATTATTATACTTACACAAAATAAAATGATATGCATTTGTCTACGGGCCAAAGTTCAGGAACATGAAAAGGTTTCGCGGGCGACCAATATCGCGGCATTAAACCTGATACTCGTATCTTCGTTCGAGAGGCGGCGTACCATAGTACATGTACTCGTACCATACACGATAGTGTTACACGGCCGCGGGCGGTGACATAACACGCTATGCGCTATCTTCCTAGTGCGAGATAACGCTACCGAGATCTGTCTCGGCCCTCGGCTGACGCTGACGCTGACGCTGATGCCGATGCTGTTACGGATAAAGCAACCGGTGACTAACTATCTCTAGGGGAGCACACGATACTACGTCACCGCGCGATAGACGTAAGTAATTATAAACATCGATAACGGTGGATCTCTTCTATTCTGTCGATGCGATGGTCAGATAGGTACGTGGGCATTACGATATCCATCGAATGAGTTGTTACTATTTTTTATCATAATTCTGGTCTTTGCTTATGACGATTAGCTGGTTTTGTTCACGTAGGTATTTTTACACCTAAAATTGATATTTTCTTATTCTTATCGATTATTCTTAGCATATCGAGAAATATACACTACATGTGTAGAACAATTCATCTCGGATATTATTTATTTCCGATACGATGTGTCGAAGTTCTTAAGTAATTCATCATTATTTTGTGTTATATGAAAAAGGGCAATACTTTATTAAAAAAAATAAAATTTGTTTATGTTGGCATTGTATTTATTTCCGGTCGATTTTAGATTATTGTGTGTACGTTGAAATGTACTCAACATAGTACCTGTTTAATTTTACCACCCATCATTTTGGAGTTTTGTTTTAGCGTTAATTTTACGTAAATCTTCTTTATTTTTTATTTATTTAATTTCTTATACAAAAGTTGAACTCATTGTTAGGCTAATAGCTAAAAAGCGGAACCTTCCATCCCATCAAAAGAAAACTGCTACGAGTTGTCCAAGTCTGTAACTTTTAGAGCTGTTTGGATTAGGTTCTTTGTCTCTTTTTCCTACCCCCGCCGGTGCATAGGGCATTGCACGTCGTTATTTTAATATTATTATGTATTTTGTATTCAGGCACGACGATTAATCTTATGCTTTAAGTTTCAATCCAAGGTAACATATTAATTATTAAAGCGTATATCAGCGACTCAACCCATCAATAATCGAACCCAATGCCTCGTCTAACATATGATAAATATTTAAATACTTTTGTACATATCGCTCACTCTTTTCAAAAACGTCATATTTCAAAAAAACTTGATTTTTCAGGAGATCGTTTTTAAAGTTTAAAAATATAATCCAATGTACTAAAAACAAATATTAAGCCACTTATTGAACTTTTTACTGTGCAACAGATCTTTTTAGGTAAAACCGGGCTGTTTTTCCTCCATTTGAAAAATATTTAGTATATTTAAAACAAATACTTAAACAATACCTTTTCTTCAAAATGCAATGACAACACTTTCTGCCCTGTAGCGGGTAAATATTAAGTTAAAAACATGCCGCTTTTGCTGGGATAAAGTACATTTTCTGGGCATTTTGAAAACATGCACAACTAAAAATTGACAATTTTGAATATATGACGTTGTTGAAAGGAGTGAGCCATATATGCTCGTAAAATGTTCGTCAAAAATATAAAATAAAAAAACCATAATATTTTCATTGTATTTATATATGCGTTTGCATGGTGACATTTTTTATTTAGTGTTTTTTTTTTATGAAAATAATTCAAATAGTATAGTATAGTATAGTAGTAGTAATAAACTTTAATGTCTGAAAAAATACGATTTTTTTACTTGGGGGTATATATTTTGGATTACAGTTTCTCTTCCACAGATTTATGTACTATCGCGGGAAAGTAATTTATTACATATCATTTAGTATAAAGTAAAAATAAACATTGTTAACAAAAATTGCCTCTTTTATTATTCAACCAAGTAGAAATCTAACCGGTTATCTTATGACGACAACGACGTAAAATTTTCTATGGCAAAATACATGGATATGAAGTCCACGAGTTGCATTAGAATTTAAAATCGCGATAATATCCTTTGTCATATTCCGAAAGTTGCATCCACTGGTTGATTCTTAAGTTAGTTGAAGAGATTTTATATTTTAATTCTAGAAAGCTTCGTACATTTGCACCGTGGAGGTACGACCTATTCGTATGTACTGTATATCGGTGTATCTATTTATTCCGCCAGCACGACTACAGACCAATGAATTATTAGTTCAGCTGCTAATCGCAGACTTGTCGAGTGATCTCCGATAATTACATAAAACGTCATGTCCCATTGACTCCCAAAGGTCAATATATAAATCATATATTAAGTATACATGTCACAAATGCGTATACTTATTGAACATTAGCGGTGAGGCTACAATAGCTTTATGGAGTATTCACTCACGTGTTTCAAGATTATATATATATATATATATATATATATATATATATATATATATATATAAAAATATATATATGTATATATATATATATATATATATATATATATATATATAAATATATATATATATATATATATATATATATATATATATATATATATATATATATATATATATATATATATATATATATATATTTATATACATATATATATATATATATATATATATATATATATATATATATATATATATATATATATATATATATATATATATATATACATATATATATATCTCAAACAATCATTTTTGGTAGCCATAGACAAATCTCTCTTCTCAATCTCACTACCACTTCAACACTTAACATTACCGAATATGTCTAAAAGATTCTCCTGCACTCTTCATGCTTTAAAAAGACTTTCTCCCGACCACAGCGAAAATAAATTTGTCCCAATCTATTATTCTTTCTTCCATATGCTTTGATAATGTTTGCTACATTGATCCGAACGTCGATCTTATAAATTCTCTGGATCGTCTACAAAATCATAGCATCCGTTTCATTTTCAATTTAAAAAAAAAATGAACATTTTTCACCACGCACGGATCTAAAATGGCTTCACTTCAACCAGCGCGCTGGTTGAAGATTTATACGCTGCAGCGTATAAATCTTCAATCTCTCACGCTACCTAATATTCTTCACAACCCCAATGCACCTTAATATCTTGCTGAAAATTTTATATACCTCTCAGATCACGGTCTATCACTTTCCATTCCTCGCCATAACACATCGTCCTTCAGTAATTCTTTTTCTGTCCAAGCGGTCAGACTATGGAATAAATTACCTCTCCTTGTAAAAATTCACCTTCTTAACTTTTAAGAAACGTCTGAGACATTACTATCTATCATTAGAATCCTAACTGTCCATCGCACCTCCTCCCTTAGTTTTTCCCTATACCTCCTTCCATAAACTCCCCTTTTCCTTTGCCTTCCTTATTATAATCAGTTTGTAATTTATGTTTTTTTAATTGTTCTCGTTATATGTACCCTCTAAATGCAAACAGCTATATATGGATTTAATATATTATTAGATTAAAACCAATATTTTTAGCTTTTCCACTTTATTTTTATTTGACCAGCGACCGGGTTTCGTCGTTACCGACATCATCAGACTGATGTCGATGTCGGTAACGACGAAACCCGGTCGCTGGTCAAATAAAAATAAAGTGGAAAAGCTAAAAATATTGGTTTTAATCTAATAATATATTAAAAATGCAATTGCATCACGAAGTGTCAGTGGATAATATAAATCCATTAGCTATATATGGTATCAAACGTTTTGGCCAATATTACAAGTCTGATTTTGATTGGTTGGAAGGTATTGCTTTTTAGCAATAAACCAACCAATACTTATTTCTTTTTTCTACATGAAGTTTAAATAAGTAAATAAATCTTTAAGCGCGTCAGTGAAATTCCAAAAAGCTGTTGTAGCCTCATCGGTAATATGTTTGGGTATGCGCGGCACGCGTCGCATCGCATTGAGTTGAATTAATATCGCATTAATTACGAGTAACTACTCCTTTATCGCGTTGATTATTAATATTTCTATTTTTTACTAGTACGTATCCTTCCCTGAAGAAAACGAGGTGTACTTACATCGAAATTCGAAAATCGTATTCTATTTCAAAATTTGTGTCGGAGATTTTACATTCTTTAACAACTCGACTTTTGACACAATATATAAGTATGTATAATATTTACGTATGATTCGTCAATGAAATATGATCGATTTGTGGTTAACCGAAACGCGAACGAGTTGATCCGCATGGCAGTAACACACACACTGTTTGGCCTCCGCAGGAATGTACGCGCGCGAGCACGTGGCGGGCGCGGCGTGCGAGGTGACGGTGCCGGTGCGCGTGGCGGCGGACGGCGCCTTCGTGTCGCACGCGCTGCGCGCCACGCACGGCGGGCCGGGCGCGCGCGCACGCCGCAGCTTGCGGCCCGGAGACGCGCTCGGGCCCGACGACCCGCCCGACCTGCACTACAACATCACGGTGGGCGGCAGGGCGCTGCGGCTCGACCTCAGGTGACTCTCTTCTTCTACTATACCACCCTAATACTGTCCCGCCCGACCTGCAACACAAATACACGGTGCGGCTCGACCTCAGGTAACTCTCTTCTTCTACTATACCACCCTAATACTGTCCCGCGCGACCTGCACTACAATATCACGGTGCGGCTCGACCTCAGGTGACTCTCTTCTTCTACTATACCACCCTAATACTGTCCCGCCCGACCTGCACTACAATATCACGGTGCGGCTCGACCTCAGGTGACTCTCTTCTTCTACTATACCACCCTAATACTGTCCCGCCCGACCTGCACTACAATATCACGGTGCGGCTCGACCTCAGGTGACTCTCTTATCTACTATACCACCCTAATACTGACGGCGCCTCGCGGCCCGGGGACGCGCTCGGGCCCGACGACCCGCCCGACCTGCGCTACAACATTGCATGTATACGTATACAATATGGTTAGAAGCTAATTGTAATGTTTTCAAACCAGAAAAATATACTTCTTACTAGAATACAAAAAACACCGAAAAAACAAAACCGTTAAAAACATTTTTTTTTTAAGAATATGAAATATTTTTTCAAAGATGTAAAAAAGCAACACTGGCGAGAAAATTGAAGTTATAATATAAAATCACCGATTTATATGATTTTCTTCAAGAAATTCATCGATACACCAGATTACTCATTTTTCGTCGGACAGATTCCAATGACATACAAATGTTGTATTTTCATTTGCCATTTTAAGATAAATGAATGAATTAGTAGTGGCTGTAAAATTCGTGGATCGCATTTTACATCGCGGATATTGTTTCCAGGGATCTCCTAGTCATCAATAATATCAGTTTCGCCAGACAAACTTGTCCAATTAAATTGATTTATTTAAATGCGCACATTGTCTACCGTGTACCGTGTACTGTCCACTCTCGCCGCTCTCTTCGCGCGAGTATGTGGAGAATCTCCGCCTAACTATGTGTAACAAAAAGACGCCCAGAAATGCGACACCTTCCACACACATCTCCGCGAACTGCAATCCTAACCCGCCTAGTAGATCAGAACATTTTGTATTTTTATTTCGGCCTACTTTACTCCGCAATCTCAGTTGTTATACATATGTTTATACATATCGTAGTACTTTAGAAACAAATTTAATTCGACCAGTGAGTGGTTGAACCGAACGTAGCATTAAATGTTGAGTTTCAGTATAAAGGAAAAGTCGTTCAAATGTCTTCATTCGTAATCAATTCTAGATAATAAAAATACTATATAAGTAGGTACGCAAATAATAGCAACATCCAAAAATTATTATTTTTCTTACCCTTATCCGCACCCAATGGTGCATAGGGCACTGCAAGTTGTTAGAGGTTAAAATAATTAATATTTCTCTTCGCCCCCCCCCCCATGGGAATCGAACCCCGAGATCTCCAGCACGATAGCTAAACACGCCAACCATTACACCACGGAGGCGGACGAAAATTATAACCATTAATATTTTGTACACACAGGTTTTCCTTCTATATTATCTTTATGAAGATGAAACAGTATCGTGTGCCTGGTTCCTAAACGTACAGATTAACGTACGTTTAACTAATTTTCAGAAGCAAAACTCACAACTATTTCGCAAATATATCGAGAATTATCTAAAGTCGATTTATAAAACGTGCTCACGATAATCTATAATAATAATTATATATAGGTACTAACTGACATATATTTCTATAGGTACTAACTGACATAGATTTTTATCTGCAGTTGTGAAAATGTAACTATTAATTTTGTCTGTTTTAATAATGTCGTTTCAATAATAGATGTCTTATAATTTTGCTCTTTGCACACTTAAAAAATTACCAGAAACATGTGAACCATGATGTTATTACATTACATATATTTATATGCTATAAAGGTAAAAGCTTTTATATATTATACATTTTACCGTCTCATAAATATTTATAAATGTCACCACCTATCTGCTTAGTAACCAACTGATGTTCTTCACATTTTATAAATGTATTGGTCCGAAACCTTTAAGACAAGGAGGCAAATGTCTACAATACCGTTACAAAGGTCCGTATTTAGCAAGAAACAACCTATAAAGAATGGCATAATATTGTCACTACCACCCATCACGTCAGGGCTCATTAAGGTCGTGCTCCCTGTTTTATATTAATAATGCTATAATATACATATAACTGAACTCGCGACAGGCGCCGTGGCGTAGTTGGGTAGACGCTCGACTGCGAAACTGGCGTCGCGGGTTCGATTCCCGTCAAGAGTAAAATAATTTCAAGAAAGATTTATTTTCCATTGGTCTGGGTATTTGTGATGTATTTTACACATTTACCTTACCTATCCTTACTATCCTACCTGCAGACAAGCCTCTAATAGAGGCTTTGCGGGTTATTCCTTTAAAAAAGAAAAAAATGTTTAATATAATACATGAACAATTATTATGTAACTAATATTAATTAAGCAGTAATATTCAAATTTCAGAATTCTCTTCATATTGAATTGAAGTGAATATTAATAAGCCTTTCTCATTTTATCTATTTACGACTCGTAGTATTATCCGTGATGTAAATTAAGTGTAAATAAATGTTTATATTGTTTGTAATATAAGCTAACTTATGAAATAAAAAAAAATAAAAATTATAAATAATAATAATAATAATAGTAAAATTATTTATTTTTGTTTATTTGTATTTTTGTAAATAATTAAGTAATTTGATATTGGCACACATATATTTCATTGTATTAACTCCACTTACGGCGCGAAAAAAGTACCATACCGATGGCTCAAACCTTACAGTACACGTGTGCACGCTTCCTCACGTTCCTTCCCTTGGCTGTAGATAGCAATAAGTCGATATATTCACCGTCCCGTTCAATACAAGTATCCTACATTAGAAGAATGAATAGTATTTTTTTAATCCTGCACTTAACCCTAAAATCACACGACACGGTGGAGTAGGATTCTAGTCCTCGAAATGTTTAAAGGTCAACTAATCATTCGGGCTCGTTCTCGGAAGGTGTTCTAGGAAATGCAGATGCATTCCCCGCTGCCCCCCCTGCCCCCTGCCCCCTGCCCCGCCTCGAGACCATTAGTCACTTCTCGGACAGATTGATACAGAATACGATACTGCGCTTCCCGGAGTTGAAAAACAAAACCTGATCAAATTCCTCAAATCAAAAGTGTGGGAACGAATGCGGAATTATTCGCAGAATACGTGATTATTAGTCCTCTATGGACAAATGGTACATAATACTTCAGGGTTGAAAACTTTAATGCAAACAAATATTATTTCAAATAAATAGGTACTGTAATTATAATGTTTTCATACGTGTTACGAAAAAAGCAATCAATTATGTTCTAATAACAACTAAATTTAAATGTTTTTTTAAGATATAATTTTTTTACATAGGTACTTAATGATGAGTATACTCACTCATCTTATTGTCCCACTCCACGCTGAAGATTGGTCATCATCACGATAATTTTCCTTTTGACTGCAGCCGCTGTAAACAGCGACATAGTGCCACAGTGGAACTCGAGGCTACTCGAGTTCATAGTAAATTGTAATAGATGCTTATTCGAAAATTTTAATTAAGCGTGAAAACTTATCACGCTTAATTAAATATAAGGAAATAACATTGTAGTTATCGAGAAACTAGTACAAGAAGCTCGTCTTAAATAAGTCCATTCGTATCCTTTATTTTATTGTTCCTCTTCGGATCGATTCGAGTTATCCTTAATCGTAGACATTCAATAACTCCCGCGCGTCAGATTCCAGTCTACGATAAAATACATAAAATAGGTAGACACTTATACACTTACCTAATCCTATACGTAAGTTTAAACGTACAAGTCTCGTAACACCGCCACCGCCACCGCCACCGCCACCGCCACCGCCACCGCCACCGCCACCGCCACCGCCACCGTAGCAATTGTGGAAAAGTACCTACGTACGGAGAATTAGAAGAAGCCTCCGTGGTTGTGGCGCGGCGCGGCATATACATAGGAATATTTTCATTTTAATAATGTATGTCGTAAAAGTGTGCAATGTATAAAAATGCGTATCGTAATATCGCTTTCATTGCTTCGTGGACAGTTTATGTTTCCGCGGCGCTACAGATCTATGTGACATTATTATTGACGTCCACAAAGCACTTTCCGCGTATACCCACGTACTTAAGTGCAGTCGAAGCGAGCGGACGCGTCGCGGAACATCTTCGCGGAACAGCGACTGGTGAATCATTCATGGACTGATGCGGTGTGGTCTGTTCGCAGGCCCGAGTCGGCGTTCATCTCTCCGCTGCTGGTGGTGGAGCGACACGGGCGCAGCGCGCACTGGCGCGGGGGGCCCGGGGGCGCGGAGGCCTGCCACTACCGCGGCCAGGTGGCCGGCCAGCCGCTCTCCCACGTGGCGCTCTCCGCCTGCCACGGCCTGGTGAGTACCTCTTCTTATCACCCATCCTTCTTCTCATTCCTCACACCGAGATTCCACATTCCGAGATGCAAAATGAAAACGAAGACTCCGACAGAGCGAGGACTATTAATAGTCCCGTCTCGCGTCGGCTTTATTAAGTCACCGAGACGAGACGTCTGAATTCCTCGATCCTCTCCGGACTTTTATCGTCATTCCGACTCTTCTTTCGCCGCATATTTATACGCGCTTAATTTTTACGAAAGAGACGAGACGTTATTACGCCAAACCGACTAATGATTCCTTATAAATCATCAAGCGGGCGATCTTTAACCAGGGTTTCGGATTCGTTATTACGTATACGTGCTTATTTACAGTAGTGTGCGCATGTTAGAATATGCCGGTTCTCCAAATGCCCTAGCGGCAGTTTGAAATGTGGTTTTAGTTATTAGCAATATGACTCCCGACTCCTCGCCTGCCGACACCGCAGACCTCGGCGCTGCACCGGCGCTGCACCGGCGCTGCACCGGCGCTGCACCGGCGCCGCACCGGCACCGCACCGGCGCAGCAGCGCGGTCCGAGCGCGTTCTCGCCCCGACCGCGGGCCCGGCTCGGCTCTCGGCCCGGACAACTCGGACGACACTCGCGTCTCCTGCTGATCGCGATCACTATCTCTTCCTGCTTGCGACTTTCGCGGATAAAATCGGGCTTATTAATCCTCGATCAGACACCTTTGGAAAATGGACTACTTACAGAAAGTTATCGATAAATATTTTGCACTAATTTTCGACATATTTTGCAAAAAAAAAACAAGAAATGAGTTATCGATATTACATACATGCCTTAGTACGACACTCGAAGTAATGCACTAGTAATGGACGAAATCCATAAAGTGTGTACTCGAGAATGGATATTCGATATGTCGGACTCGAGTCCATCGCGCTTGAACTCGCGTAATACATTATTCGGTATCCGACAAATAGCGCCATCACTCTTCTACCGAAGTAGGGAGCTCTAATTAGTGATAGGAACCGGGATGAGTCACCCTGCGGGCGGAGGACCAGGGCGGAGGACCAGGGCGGCGGAGCGGTGTTGCTTGGAGCTGCGCCTGAGTAATCCCAGACTGGACATCTCTATACTACAAGAGGCAGAAACTAATTTAAACTCTCGCCATTTATTTTACGAGCTCAATTTCTTAAATGAATCTTTAATGACCTCATTTAATAAATAAATTTACATATCGCTCACTCCTTTCAAGAACGTCATAAATCAAAATTAGTCAATTTTCAGTTGTGCATGTTTTCAGAATGCCCAGAAAATGTACTATATCCCAGCAAAAGCAGCATATTTATAACTTAATATTTACCCGCTACAGGGCAGAAAGTGTTGTTTTTGCATTTTGAAGAAAAGGTAATGTTTGATTATTTTTTTTTAAATGTGCTAAATATTTTTCAAATGAAGAAAGAACCTTCAGCTTTTACCTAAAAAGATCTGTTGCACAGTAAAAAGTTCAATAAGTGGTGATATTTATTTTTAATACATTGTATTATATTCTTAAACATTAAAAACGTTCCCCTGAAAAATCAAGTTTTTTTATTTATGACGTTCTTGAAAGGAGTGAGCGATATGTACTTTCGTGTAGAAATAGGCACATTACTTTAGTTTCTCGCGAGATTGACTTCAGGAATGGGGTTTGATTATAAATATCCGTTATACTGCGGAGAATCGATAAATTGACGCCTATTATACTCGCCAAGACTGCGAAGCGACAATAAATTCAAGATCAAGATGGAAATATTGGAAAGCGACAAACGTACGTGAAATGCATTTCACGTACGGCTTTCGTCGGAGTCATATTGGAAATGAGAATCACCAGACGTGCCACACTAAATTCTTACTGGTCGAAAAATTCAAGATCGATTTCGTGCTTCAGCAAAATGTTTACTTTTGAGGACCGCTTTTTACTTTTCTTTAAGTTTTTTCATCTCGTGAATAATGAGACATTGGCACCACCTACAAGTGAAAATTTTAATCCTTGTGCCGATATGACACATAAAAATTCCATCTTTTATTTCTTTTACACACGTGAAAATTTTGATTCTTTCTCTACAATAAACAAAAAGAATGATTAAAATCCGAAAATATTTCATGAAGTTATGGCATTTTTTTGTTTTTTATTTTATTTTTATAAACACGTATAAAAAATGCACCGTAATTTTAACATAGATTCACATAATGACCTCAGCAGCGTAACGAATACGTATTGTAGTTAATAGGTACGTAAGATTTACTAAGCTTAACGTATAAATGAACATTTATTAATTTTGTTACCAGTACAATATTACAAACTAAAAATATTAATTTTCTCCCGATTTTATGATACCCACGAAATAGGAATGTGAAAAAAATAGATTTTTTTTCTGTAATATTAAGAATTCTTCGTCGGTCCCACACGACTTTGGCTCGAAGAGACAAATTCGTAACTTGTGAATTGAAAACATTCGTAAAATAATGTAACTCGCAAAGGTTTATAACTGATTTATGTAGTAAATAACAAACATAAATGCAGACATTTAAAACATTATCCCGCAAACTCTTTACCTTAATGATATGGTCGAATCGAGATCACCATAGTTTAAAGTCATTACTCATTTCATAATTACAATAAATATATCAAAGTTTTATCGAAAACAAGTTATTTAAATTTTAAAACCGATCGTTATCTTATATTCCCAAATAATTATATAGATAAAAAAGTATCGAAATGTTTATCGCGAAGTAATTATGGAATTGGCGAGCGATATTTAATGTTCTCAAGTCGATGTATAAATTACGTTTATTCGCATTCCACGGCAACTCGTTTGAAATGTTTACCAATAATTAAACCATCCATATCACAACTATTGGATGTATATCACATGTACCATATACTTACTAACTTTTAGATGAAAAAATGGCAAACGGCATCGCGCCCGTGCGCCGTGGCGCAACCAACCGGTCAGGTGCGGTGACGTATGCTCTATACCAGGGATGGGGAACGCGTGTCACATGGGTTGAGTAATTAAAAACAATAATACACAAACGCTATGTTATTTGCATTATATCTGTGATAAAAGTCCACGCTACGTTACTTGCATTATATCTGTAGACGTTTTGATTCGTTTTCCAAACTCTGTCATGAGAACAGCATACATTGTAAATAGTAAAAAGTACCATTTTTTCGCTTTTTACTTCGTGGGTTACATGTATCAGATTTTTTTTGTAGATTTTAAGGTGAGGTTATCACGATGAGTTAAATTTGATAGAAACGAAAGGTGTTATTTCTTCGTTTGTGTCAAAACTAATGATCCATAAACGCAATTTAGGACGTGAAGAATTTTATCAATTTCCAAATCTTTCATCAGTTGAAAAATAAGTTCACCACATTGGTCAGTTTTATTTGATTAAAAATAAAGTAAATTTCCAGATCTTGTGTAATTTTAGGTGTTGCGTAATATTGTGTAATGCTCTATCCTCTATTCCTTCCTTCCTCATCCCGTTTATGCTACGAGGCTTTACGAAATATAGAGGCTTTGCGAATTACTTCTTAAAACTGCAATGCTTTCGATTTAGTAACGGTTCCATATTATTCGACGAACACAAATACTCGTACAGTGCAATACATAGGTGATCCCCGTGATTTCTAATTCCCATTATTATTTTTTAGTTTGATACGTAGACATAAAATTTACATTCGCAATCCATTGAAATAATTTATACGCAATAAAGATTCCAAATACTACATTACCAGTGGAATGACATTTTGATATGGATATAATGGTTTAATTGGACATTGCACGAGTAAATAGAACTCCTTGGTGAAAGGTAGCTATGCGGTATTTACTCGTATGTACTGTGTAGTATCTCCCCTAAACTGGACACTCGAATTTCAAGTAAGATTCGGTTCTTCACTTACGAGTAGCATGTGTAGATGTGTAATACCTAGTCTATGTTTGCGGTTTTCTCCTGTTTACTCCGACTTTCGGAATATGAAGATGTTCACTTGACCCTCACTTCACCCACGTTGGTATATTATTAATTTTTCACTGTTTACATGAAATATCTAATATTACGAATTTATTATTAAAAAATAATACTTTAACCAAACTGTACTATAATAATTTACGCTAAATAGTTATAATTATTTTATAAGTAATACCTCTTTTACACACCTCCAGGTAGGTACTTATAATCTTCAATGGATACGAATCATGACCACCCGCACCCGGATTCAACAGTTTCAAGTCACCGGCACCGGCCACTCTTTATTACTCGTACCTACGTTCGATACTAGTCTCGTATATTGCATACCTACTAATTCATACACATGTCCTAGTTTCAACCCTAATGTTGGCGAATGAATGCAATCGCAATGCGATCCCTCAGACGACTGTGAGGCAAAACGATGTAGGATAGATGTTCGAATAAAATAAGAGGATAATGCGAGCCTGAGATAAGCACTATCGATAAAATTAAGAAAGGTGTGTTGAAATGGTTCGGACATGTGGGACGAATGAGTAAAGAAAGAACGGTAAAACAAATTTATGAGGCGAATGTAGTTAAAAATAGGAGCAGAGAAAGACCGAGAAAAAATTGGTATGATCAAGTACGTAGAATAAATTAAAAGCGGTCAAGCCAGGAGTCGAAACAATCGGCGGATATGTATGAGGAAATGCGTGAATATGGAAAAGGCGAAAAATGTTTGCTAGGACAGAGTAGTGTGATGTTCAATTCTCTCTGTCCACCCCTGCGGGGAAGTGGCGTTATTGTTAGTTAGTTATGAAAACATATTATTTATTCATACAAAGCAAATATTGTTTCTCTTTTCCGTGGAAGTCGATACTTCCCTGACTGCTTTTATGCGCCACTAAACTCCAGGTTCTAAATCTGAGTATTTGGAGCGCGTGATCGTTCTCATTTCACCGATCAAGTCATGCGGTATACGAGTATTACGTACCATCTGTGTGCAGATATGGGTCATACAAGGAAAAAACAAATAAGGCCCGGTATCCGAGGAATAAATTTAAAACAGTAAATAAAAAATATATAAATATGAATTTTGTTATGATTGAATGCTTTATAAATTGCCGATTGCGTATTGGATATTTTTAAAGCTCTCACATTCTTTATAATACATTAGAATCAGAACTGTTAAATTCGGGACTAATTATGTAGGTGAACGGTTTATGCGTTACAGTTTGTTTCGCGTATTCTTTGTTCGCAGAGCGTGATTATGTTCTCAGAAACACTAATTCTCCCCGTAAATAGATTAACATGTGCGTCCACAAATGATTTGGGAGCTTTTTTACATTCTGTGTTGCGGCATATGTATACTTAATGCCAAAATCTCAATTAGTTTTACTACATACCCAAGATCGGCTGGCACCTGCGAACACTACTTCTACCTTCCACCAGCAGTACAACTGCTCATTTTTAACCTCGTTGCGAGTATAAAAGTTACCTCGTTGCATAAATGTCCGCCGGTTACCAATCACTACCGTAAGAAACTTGAAGTTTAGGTGGCACCCGCCGTATGGCATGTTGCGCCATCTTGTTGAAACCTCAGCTCTGTCACATAAATGTCATTCAACTGAGGTACGAAGAAGTTGGTAATCATGGTTCTTTAACGCTCTCCATTGACCGTAACATTCTGGGCCAGTATCGTATTTTTTAAAATATGGGCCAACGATTCCACCTGCCCATAAAGCACACCAAACAGTTACTTTTAATGAATGTAAGGGCGTCTCGACAAAGCCTTCGGGGTGTTCTCCACTCCGAATTCGGTAATTCCGCTTATTGACAGCCATTTAACTAAAAACGTGCCTCATCGGTGAACAAAATTTTGCGTTGCAAAAGAGGATCAAGCTGAATATTGTTTTCGGCCCATTCACCGAACCTACGATACGCATAATGGTCATTCAGTCTATTCATGGTGAAATGGCAAAACGTACTGACTACAAATTAACTGTCAATTTGACAGTTGACATAAATTTGTGTTATGTTATGTTATTAATATTTATATTACTTATTGTTTGAGTATAAAAGTATGTACGTTAATTATTTTGACGTGAAAAAAAATAGAAAGATATTACAGGACTTGCTAATCACGAGGGGCTCGCGTGTGTCCTTTCGAAGCCCTTCCGAGCCCCTTCCGGTCACCGCTGCACCGATGTTACTATCGTGTAGTGTGGTAGGTTATGAAGACACGCTTGTCTTCCGGTACAACTTTACCTAAACATTTAGTTTATTCCTTTTACACGCAGTATTAACTAAATACAATACAATCTGAAATGATTGTGTGACGCTCTACATTTTTAAGAAATAAAACCGCACTTCTCTTCTTTGTGATAGTTATTGAATAAAAGGTTTATCCTTTGCAGTTTATTTTTTATTAAAATTTTAAATCCTAATTCTGCCACCGGACACCCTGTAGTAAATGGCGAAAAGTATCCTGAACTATCGAAATGATTATTTTGTAACCTTTCACGCGAGCCCTTGTGCGATGCACCATTCTCGGATGACTTGCTGATTGGGTTCTAATACTCGTACGCGAGTAGTTATCACTCCCGTCGGCGTCGGCGTCGGCGTCGTAGTGAGACTAATTTCGGTCACAAACGCGAATTAAAAATCACTTCCTTGTCAGTTCTTCGGCATTTGATATTGAAGTCGAGGGCAAATCATCGGGAAATCTTTAACAAAAATACATTATTGTAATTATAGGTTCATCTGGTATTATTACATGTTTATAAGACGAGTTGTAATAGTTATTACGTACTTCTGCTTAGATAAAAAGATACTTAGTCTCTGCTGAGACATAATTATCGTTAACTGCGCGACGCGACGAGGTAAACCAGTGGCAAAGATTGAATCGAGGGAGAAGTCCCTTCCGCGTGCACCTCCAGAGGTCGCGGTCCTCCCGAGGGAAGTGCCTCTCCCGCCGCGCCCCACTGGCCGTGATCCGTGGACGGGTTCTCGTCTAATGTGCCCATTCATCCGAACCAGGAATTACTTTCCGTTTCTATAAAATGTTGTCAGATATCATGTCCGCGATGTTAACGTTATACGCACACTGTATACGGAGCGGAACAAGGCGCGAAGATGTCCTTGGCTCTTCTAATACTAGCTACTTCTAATACAATAAAATATTCCTGTTATAAATAGTACTTGCACAGACACACGTACTCGCTCAATAAGGGGGCCCCCAATCATTTTACTCGCAAAAATTTATTTTCATATACAATCATCACTCATTAATTATGTTTTACCAAAGAAGATACAAGGCTAAATAAATCTATTATCACATTTCCCAAATAAAATTTGCAAACATTTGCATTTTAAAAAATATCTTGTTTTACTTGTGAAATTCTTATGGTGAATATTCTCAATATAATTAATATTTTATAGCGCATACTTTGTGGTTAGTCATTTTTACTTTAATATTTTTACAAATATGCTAGTAATAGTAGTTAATATATTGGTATATAACCACTCACCGAGATTTTTATGTCTACCGGTTTCGAGACATACCCGTCTTTTCGTCAGGACAATCACTACAACAGCAAACTATACTACACGTCACCACCATAGCACTATTCACATTTCCGAGTTGTAAGTGTGAAACTAACTCGGTGAGTGGTTATATACAAACATTACTAACATTTTTGTAAAAAAAATATAAAAGTCCAATGATGAATTTTACTCGCAACGAATTGAATGGAAGTGCCAAGGCACAAGTACGTACGAGTATATCGCTTGTTACTTGGGTGTCGCGGGGTACCTGACTGAAGAAGAGAGCGTTTTTGCTCATCCTCTTCAATACGACATCCTTACGACTACGCCATGTGTATTATAAAATCGATCATTCTGAAATCGATGTCCACTAGAAGAAAACTAGGTGTGCACCTGTGTACTTTTTACGATTTCACGAATATTTCACACTGTTTCGCAGACCGCTTTTTACATTCTATACGTCCTGCTCTAAAAACGCCATTCATTAGCATACCTACCTATCCTGTATATTACGATATTATTCTATATCCCGAGATTCCTTATTTATTTATTTTGTTATCATTGATTTAAAATATTAAAAGATAAATTATAATTACTCATTGATAGATATGAAATGGTTATCCGAATATTATCCGATATCCGGCATTTTTAGTATCCGGTATCTGGTATTCCGATTATTATCCGATACCGGTAATTCGGGAAAGAATAAATAGATGTATAAATATGTTCGTTCGTTCAAAATCATGCTTTTCGGAAAAAAAAACTGTTTATCCAGCAAGCTAATAAATAATAAACATTTATTATAGTGAAAAACGTGCTTATTGGCAGGTTGTCACTTAGCGTTTTGATTTTTTCATTATCAATTACAATTGCTTCATAAGCATTGTGAGATGACACATGTTAGTAATGTGCACTTTCAACATTTTTATCCATTTTACTAAACTGAGCCGCAGCAGCGCGTGGTCGGGTACAGCTAGTCCCTTATAAGTAATCGGTTACAAATCTCATGTATAGCATTTTGAGTTTGTCCAAATACTTGTTCACAAATCTTGATAAACCCTATTTAGGAGTTATTTTTACTTTTTTGACATCTCAACATAAATGCACAAGAATATGGGAGTACTCATAAGTACTCACAATCTTATAGTTTGAGGTAATTAAAGGTAAATTGTGATAAATTGAAACAAGGTATTCAGCATTTATTGACAGCAAAGATTACAGTTTCTTCTAACGTGACACCAGGGGATTTGATTACATATCCTTTCAGAAGGTAACTTTACTTTTATTCAGTAAAAAACAAATATTCAATAAAAAAGTTCGGTAACTTTAACCTTCTGAGACTAAATGCTTCTAAAATATTGCGCGTGCAGCACAGCACACGTGATCAAAGAGAATCTTTTCCTACCTACCGAGTAAACCAAGTATGCATGTATTGTATTATGGGCACAGGTACATTTTGATTTATCCAACATACGAGTAAATAATCATCCGTGATTTTTTTCTTTACAATTACGAATAATGTGTATTATCGATATTAAAACCGCAGTGAAAATATAGCTAAAAATAAATGGATAATTCATTTTTTTAGTGACATGCGACATTCCTGAAGTCCGAAAATAAAACCACTTTTATCGGTCATCTAACGCATTTTGAAATAATGGTTTTCACGTTTTCAGAGTACAGCGTACTTATTTACTTAGTAACCATTTTCTAGTTAATGTGCCTACTTGTACGAGTATAGTACGAGGTAGTACACGTCGGCGATTATTTCATTAAAGACGGGTATAACATATTCGGCTAATACTTGTTTTCGATTAATTCACTATGCAAACTTATGTTATAATATTTCTCACATAAAAAAAAAACCTTACCATATTTCAATCCGTTCAATAGCAATCATGTTCTAAGTTGGCAAATCGTTTTTTCGTGTCGAATCTTGAATGCTGAGTGTAGTCGTCGGAAGGTCGCACTTATAAGGAAAACGGCACAACACCGGAAACTATTCATCTCGTAAGATAATAAACTAAGTATTAAGAAAGAGATGATGAAAATAAACAAGCCTATTGGTTAATAATTTAAGCGCAAATATACTGCCTTTTAAGTACGATCCATGCGAGTTCTTATTATTAATAAACGAGATATGATTGTTTTTCAATATTATTATATGTATACGTACTTGTATACGAGCACGAGTATGATCCTCTAGATCTAGACTCTAGGGAATATACACTATTGTGTATCATCAGAAGCGCCAGCTATCGATAAACAAGATGGGTAATGGTTCTGGAAACTGAAACAGATCTCGATCTCGAGGCCGAATGATCAGCGATGACGTCACTCGACATTGACAAGGCTGCTAGCCGTTCTTGTGCGTGTCTAGCGGACCAGACCAGACGACCAGAGAAGAGCAGATCAGAACCGAACGAACCAGACACACCATCCAGATGGCTGAAGCATTCAGACAAAGATCCTTGTAGTGCGAGAAAATCGAGATCGACCTTCGCTCTAATTTCGCTTGTGTTTTTTTATCATTTATAAATTCGTACAAATATTCTATAAATAGCGTAAATAGAGCCGATTTTCTCAAAGCGTTTTTTTATGTTTTTTTTAAATATATTTTATTATCAATAACTATTAATTACTACTTGACGACTGCGTCGCGTCACGCGTCAGTTGGCAGTGAGTTATTGAACGTAATGACTGGTTTCGTATTACATAATAAATATTCTAGTTATAATGATAATCGTTATTATTTTCATCCTATACCCCTAATAATAAAATTCTCACATTTCGTATTATACACAATATGTTTTCGCTTTATATTAATTTTTATAATTAATCAATATTAAATAAACTTTTTTTTGTGTACCTCAAAAATTTCTTGATTTGGCAGGTGTTCCTTGAACAGAAAAAGTTTGCTGAACACTGACATAGTAAATGCAGTTTGCACGTGCGAGATTTCTGCAAATTCATTTTTACGGTTACGCGTTGCTTCCTCTTGTTTGGGCTTTACGTATCTGATAGTTATCCGGTGGAGATCAGCGTATAGGTGTATGGGTGGCCACGGGTCATATACGACTCGGAGAGTGCTGTCGTGCCTCCGTATTACGTTGTTGCCCGCTCTGTGCCCACCTTATTAAGGTTAAATATGATGAAATAGTTTCATTGTCAATTAACGATTCGATGATTACAAAACACCTGCTCATCGCTTAACCTTATCTCCAATGGGAACTACTCTCGCGTTCGGTGACATCCCACTGACTACTGACTTCTGACTACTGACTACTGACTACTGACTACTGACTACTGACTACTGACTACTAACTACTCACTAAGTACTGATGGAATATATTGCTATAAATCCGAAATGTTAGCGCTCTCAGTATCAGATCGATACGAAAATATGTTTAGCGATGTAATTTTGTACTTGAAATACGGCACCCCGGTATTCTACAAATAGTGAAAAATAAAAACGCAATTTTTTTATTGGCTATCGCTTAAATAAAATGAATAATGTTTCGTTTTGCATAAAAACATGTGTAAATGAAGTAAGTCGGCGATCAAGTGGAGCACTCACCTCGTACATTGCGTGTTTATAAATAATTATCTGTAGCTGTCACTTCGGAGTTGGAAACAGTCAGCAGTCAGCAGTCAGTAGCTCCGGTGACCGGCGACCGGCGACCGGTGACCGGTGACATTGACGTCTCAATAATAAATGCCTCAAGAATACTGTTCCCGACACGATATTATCTGCGTCACCCGGACAATACGTATCGGCTATCAGCTGAGCTGTCACTTTCCGCTACTACTGCTTTCCGCTATACTTACACCACTCCCAGTGATCCCCAACCTTTCAATGTGGTCCTGGAAGAGGGACGGAAGGCAGGAAAAGGGAAAAAATTCAAAGCTGAAGTCACAAAGACAAATTGTACGAAACGAGAGACACACCACGGTATCATTATCGACTGACAACTTTTAATGATCTCAGTGCTGGTAATGTCCAGTTGAACATATAAAAATCCCTATATTCGTCGTTAATTAATTTTGATGAACGATTTTTCATCGAAATCAAAGCCGTGTTTTTTTTCAATTCGAAGGTATTATGTCGGCGGTAACTAGGCGAAAAGGGGTTCTCAACTGAACAATTTTTATTTGTCGATAATATTTGTTTAAATATCGGGTATGTTCGGTTTTTCAACGTAATTTTTATTTTTAAGTGCGATCTTAGACGGCCCGGTACCATTTGATCCACGAACCGGGGTTAAGGTCCACTGCTTTACAGCACGGATAATGTACATAGTAAATGTCCTCGCCGAAATAAAATATACTCGCTAAAATACACCGTGGCGTTTTCAATGTTTCATTAACCCGTACCTCTAGTATTTTTTTCCTTAATGTACGAATATTTATTTACCCTTCATATTTAATATTCGTCTACACATTATTACCCAATCTAATGAAAGCCTGAACGCGCGTTAAGTGCGCTGGTATCGGTGCCGCAGCAAGATTGACAACTGAAAAAATGCGCTAGAAGGAGCTGCTAGCACTTCGTAAAACATCGCTCTCAGATGAAGGGCGCTTTCTAGGTCAAGGTCGTGCTTATGCACTCTTGAACGGTAATTTACTTTATTATAGTTTACTGATGTTTCGATACTCAAACACTTTGACGTTACAATTAAGACCTGGAATCATCTCGTAGATCGACTGTTAGCAGAATGGATAGAGGTGCGCAGACCGGTCCAGTCTCTGCCTCTTTCTGCTTCTGGTCGTCAAGCAGTCTGCTGCGCGTCTCCCCCCCTCTTCCCTTCCCTTCCGACCCGCAGGTGCTGATCTTCACGCAGAGGCGATAATGTGTCCCAATATACATGTACGTTCACGCACACAGCCAGCGGCACTACGGCACTATTATTACGCAGTTTGGCCTCGACGTCTAGCCCCTAGTGCCCAGCGCCTAGCACTATCGGGTCACCTGTGCGTGCGTACCTGCCGACTACCGTCCGAGCGTGATATCCTCGCTAGAGACACGTTCGGTAAATAGAAGAAAGATTGTTGACTCTTGTTAAATCGCGTCCCGAACCGCTCAAAAAATATTATCATATGTAAAAGGTACAAATCCGATTGAGTAAATGTGTCAGCCGATAATTTATTCAATGACGTTTTACCGAGGATATAATTAAGATAAATTTCCGCAGAGGATATAATAAAAATAAAAAATCTTTATCTAAATTCTGGTATTCTTATTATTTATTCTTTACAAAACCTGTATTTTGTACAAAACATCGCCTAGAGTAAGAACATCAGTCACGATTAGCACTTCGGAGCCTCTCAAATGGAGTATTTATAGCGATCGTAAAAATAGAATGAGAATTAATAAAATAAGGAAAGCAAAGCATATTCCCCCCGCGGGCAGTGCGGCGGTGCGGCGGTGCGGCAGGCGCAGTCCGCAGTGGAGAATACATCATCTTCCGGAGTACCGCAAGGTTCTCGCCTCGCACCCCGAGGACCTCCCGCGGAGGGTCGCCAGTGCCCGCCAGCTCCTCTCCATCCCGCTCGTGTTCTCGGTAATAACTAACAACACTATTGCGGCAACTCGCCCGACTATTCGCTCTTCGCTAATCAAACTTGTATTTCGACATTCTATCAATAGCAACCTGATCCCGTAACCGTGTTCTCGCTTGTTGATTCGGCAAAAACTCTTACTATTATATAAACTTGTCCGTATATAATAGCGGGCATTCTTCGCGATAAAGCTCGTAATTTATATTTATCATCCTGATCTATAAATAATTCTCCAATCATATAACTGCACATTACCCGTACATTATTATCATTAATGTTGTATATATATATATAAATATATATATTTATATAAATATATATATATATATATATATATATATATATATATATATATATATATATATATATATATATATATATATATATATATATATATATATATATATATATATATATATATATATATATATATATATATATATATATATATATATATATATATATATATATATATATATATATATATATATATATATATACATATATATATATACATATATATATATATATATATATATATATATATATATATATATATATATATATATATATATATATATATATATATATATATATATATATATATATATATATATATATATATATATATATATATATATATATATATATATATATATATATATATATATATATATATATATATATATATATATATATATATATATATATATATATATATATATATATATATATATATATATATATATTTATATATTTATATATATATATATATATATATATATATATATATATATATATATATATATATATATATATATAAATATATATATATATATATATATATATATATATATATATATATATATATATATATATATATGTATATATACATTTACATATATCGCTTCTTTGATAAATTTATCATTTCATTCATGCGATCCGTTAACTAAGTTTCATAAATATTTATTGTACATTTACTCGTATATTTTTAGATAATTAAAAACAAAAGGTCAACTTATCTACATATGTAATTAATAATGTAAATATATCTCAAATATTTATATTTATTGTTATTTTTGTTATTGAGAATTACATGTTTGAACATCTCCGTTTAAACATCTATCAGCCCTATTTATTTTTATAAATATGGATATTCATGATGCTTAATTTTTACACTTGTGTTTTAAAATATTCGATGGTTTTGAGGAGACCCACATACATTTTTTACATTGTCAATATACATCAAAACAACACGTTCCTCTTTCAAGTTAACTTGAGCTATAGTACGTAC
>NW_028282635.1:0-18070 GCF_059751285.1 Brachycentrus maculatus
TCCCAACCCAACCCCAACCCCAACCCCAACCCCAACCCCAACCCAACCCCAAAGAATGCTAAAAGAATAATAATGAAGACACCGACAAATACAAATAGCGATAGAAATAGAAATAATTAATTTAAAATTAAATGAGTTCGGCAATTAAATAAAATGGTACTCTATATTTTCATAAATCCAAAACAAGGGAATGAAAGGCTAGATTCAACAATTCATAGCAGCATAAACTTAAAATAGGCAAAATGATCTTGATTCCGTGATAAATTGTCGACAATATTGAAATCTGTTTTGGTGCTCAGTCCAGAAGAGTGAGCACTCTATCCGAATATATTCTTGCATCATGCGATTTAGGAAAATGGGTAATTTGTGATTTTAATAAATATAAATGATGGCTTTGGTGTCGAAAATATTCATCAATTCAGAGAGAACAACGAAACTGACGTATCATTTCTGAATTTATTCAGCTGAATGTAGACGGTCTCGTCGCCAGTGAGTTATTGATTAAACCCTGCCTTTTAGAGGTTCATGAAAGATTTCCGTCCTGGTGAGAGATTGCGTGGCTTTGTTTTTCGTTTCTCAGGCGTGGAGAAGGTATGAAAATTGGAATTTGCATCATGCTGAGGGGCACAGCGATTATCTTCACGTACAATTTTTGACATTTCTAGCAATTGTTTAATTAATGTTTATATCTTTCAAGCATGGATATAATAATAATAATTTACGCATTCAATCTCATACTCAACAATCTACCAAATGTAGCGTAGAGAGATATTCAATAATTGTGAACCCGACTGATAAAGTCATGCCATATACACATATATACATATACAGATAGATACGCCAGAGTAACGCTGATGATCAAATCAACACTCTTTGAGCATATGCCTCAAGTTCTCATGGTTTTGCTCAGAATAATTGTTGATATCATGAAAAAATGTTTTTTGATTTTAATAATGCTTATGGAGAACATGGTGAGTCTCAATCCAACTTTACTCAGTTTATATGACAATTGTACACATAGAAATAGTCTCTACTACTAGCTAATATGAATCTTTTAGTTGCTATATATCACACCTTCTCTTTATTTTTAGTGCTCTTCAATAACAGTTCGAGACTAGTTAAAGACAGCATGATATTTATAAATTAATTTCCGATGAGGTGAGGCACAATGTTACTTTAAAATAATATCATATTATATCTCTATTAGATTAAGAATGGGATTGGATATTCTCTTTATCTTGACGCTCATCTTCCTGCCTACAATATGGAGCACATCATACATATTGAAAAAAATTCGGAAAGATAGAGCAATCCAAAGATCTGGTGCAGACCACTCCTCCGAAATTATCACAGGACAGAACTTAGAATAATCGAGATAGCAGTAATAATATTCAAAGGATCCATCGTAACCGACACATTCGCAGCTATAGTCCCCCAACCTAAAACTAAAAGAATATATTGAAATCGCATAAGAAAGTCAGTTTATGACTGATGTAGATATATAGGAGAATAAATGTATGACAGATGCGTAAGAGAAGAAGTCTGGGAAAGATACGTAAAAGTAGAAATATCCACTTCCAGAAATTGATTAGTAAACTAATCCTTACGGCCATTTTGATCGCTCGAACTCAAATAAGATAGCATAGTTTCGGAAAGCACTTTCCCTTGAAGAGAAGGAAGTTGAATAGTCGTAGCTCCCATAATTCACATTTAAGAGGCAAACTTAATAAATATAGCTGAACAAACAAGAAAAGCCTCTAATATAACTTAATTTAGGCACTGAAGATTGTTTACATATTCTCACACAAGAGATAACTCTTCCTTGTATTTAAAATCCAAATCCTCGAGAAAAATCGGCTCAGTAAATGCAAATAATCATTGATGAACTACTATCGAAGCTAGCAATAGCCAACCAGGCCAACTAATAATACAAGCAATAAATATAGGCATTGCAAACAAATTATTCAAACCAGTTCGCTAGCTATAGGCTGGATTTCGCGAAAATGACCGAATAAATTAACAAGCTGAGGGACAGCGACAAAAGACTAACAGAAAGCAACGACTACGAAGAGCTGAAAAATGAGCTGCTCCGGGAAAAGGATTAATAATTCTCGGAGATATACTCGACAATGAAGAAATTACAAATGGAGAAATAAAGTCTATAATTGTAAAACTCTAACATTAATAATTAGTTGGATTTCTGCAAACAACAACTTGATCAGTTCTATTAATCATAGACCCTGCTGAAAAAGAAGATCGAGGCATTGAAGAGTTCAAACAACAGCAAGTATCAAAACCATGTTAACTTTTAGGGTGAAAAAATAAAAAGCCATCCTTATAAAGTTGAATATAGTAAAGTAGGGCAATTATTTACTACACGGCAGACACATGGCGGGAATCTCTCGCCTGAATTTAACTCAATAGAAGCGAAGAAATAGCCAAACATTCAGAGTTCCAATAAGATTCTAAAGGGGTCACAAGAAATTTCAAGAATCGAAATATACTCTCGAGGCTCTCCTAACTCCCCAAATAGCTCCAAACAAAACTCCCGAATTTCTTTCAAGTCAAATGATTTAGATGCCGAGATGAAACAATAAGCATTGCCTTATAAGCCAATCGTCTCTAAAACTAATAACTTTTTATTTGAGTGCAAGTTTTTGGTGTCTCACCAGAGATAGTATCTGTATCGAACCCTTCAGAAGCTATATTCTGGAAGTATCTACACTGAAAAAATGTATTAATCGCACTCTAATAACCTAAACCCATACTCAATCATTGAGGGTTTGCCATCAGTGCTGTTTATCATGCACTTAAAAAACGGAAAAACTTTAGGAGCCTTCAGCCAACAGTCCTTTTCCGATAAGGCAGTAAGTTCTAACAACATTGCGATAATCTTTGACTTGAGCAATTCACGATACTTCTCATGCCAATCAGGGACTAACTCCATCGCGTACTCACAATCAGCTTTTATTTGGGGATATAACGAAATAGTGCTAAAACAGGAAGAGCCTGACTTGCTCTACACCAACTTCTGTCGGAGACACAACCTCTACTGGGACGGGAAGTATACAATTGAAAGTTTCATTGGATAGAACCGGCAATGGGCGAGGTTGAACAGCTATCAAATTTACCGGATTGTAAAAACTGATCGATCTATTTACTCGACCTGAAACAGTCATAACAAATCTCGAATCATGTATATAGTATAAGGAAATACATAATTATTTTTATTTTGTTACGAATTGCAGATTGCTTACATTTTTGGCATTGCTACGTTAAATGTCAGTAGTTCGCTAATGATAGACTGAATTGTTGGCAAATAGTTAGAGCCAGGCACTTGTGTGATACTGACCACTTTAATGAATTGAAGTGAAGAGGAAAGTCTGGGCGAGAAGCTTTGAAAGCAAATGACTTGTAATAAATTTATTTTCTTGCAAGTTGCTCATAATTTAAGCAAATATATAAATTGATAGAGAGGAACCGCCATGAATCACAAGTCTACACATCAACGGCAACGTAGCTTGTTCCAAAAAGGCATGACACTCGAAGATTATGTGCGCGGCTTGGACATTCGAGAGGCCAATATCCCCACAGCTGACACCTATGATAATGATTTGCATGAAGAAAGCGAGTAATGCCTGTATAAGACCACCCACAATTTTTACAATCCACCTCCTAAGCCTTATATTTCCTCAATTAAGGAAATCTAAGAAGAGAGCTACGACGATTCAATAGAGCAGCAGCGCGAGAGCATTAATGTGGCCTCAACAAATTTGAAAAAAATGGGAAAACAACTTGTCAACCCAGATTTCAAAAAAGACTACCGCATCCGAAATGGGCGTTCAATGAGCCCGTACTCAAATGCATCTAGTAATACCCATAAGTTTTAAAAGATCCAGCCGATGAAGGTGTTTGCCAACAAATTCTATAAATTCGAAGAGTGCATCCCTTACTAGCGTACTATTTCAGAGCATAAAAACTAATCTCCGATCATGCTGAACTCCCTCCGCAACGAGCACAACAAGAGCAAAAAGAAACTAATATAGAACCCCAACGAAATCACTCGCACTTTAAAAATGAATAGCACTGCAACCACCAAATGGAATAACGTCAATAAGTTCACGACGACAGCTCTCGATAAGGTTGATTTAAGAGTTTAAAACTTCAAAGGGCGGTTTTAACACAGGAAGAAAAACAAAAAAAACAACTGAAATATCTCATCTTTATGATTTTCCACATTCCAAGTTTGCATATTTTTATGTATGCATGTTTATGTGTGCATGTTTTTATGTCTGCATGCTTGCAATGAGAAGAATGCCTATACATATATTTATTGAATATTTATAATAAGCGTTGATAATATAAATCAACATCAGAAGTCTTGAGGTCTGCTTCTTCGAGCTTGTCCCTGCTCAGAATAGTTATCGAAATCGTGCCCAGATAGTGTGCTAACGAGGTTCCTTTAGAATCTGTACACTTTGCTCTCATGCTATAGAACTCTTATTACGTGATTCTTCTCTTACTCACTACTGATTCCGCCTAGAGATCTCTCCCTGAGGTCTTTGCCACCGTAATTGTGATATTCAGACTGAGCAGGAACTCTTGTTGATGCATATTATTTGCTTTCATGAACTTATCTTGACAAAGATTGGATTCGATTGTTTTGCTCTTGCAGCTATACTTGTTTTCTTTTCAGCTCATCGGTAAGCCTTCGAATTTCTGATTATTTATCTGCAGCAGCCCGCTCTAAGGTAAGAAGGCGGGCTTTTAGGGAATTGGCTTCCTGGGATTAGATTGCAGTTCTTTACGTTTTTCGCTTTAAGTCAGAAACATCTCGCTTGAGATCTCCGTTTTGCCTTTAGAGAGCATCAATAATAGAACTGGCCTTCGATATTTTTTCTTCTAGCTAATCATTCGCTCTTCTCGCTTCGTTCAATTAACCTTGCAGTTCTCTGACTTGCACGTTCAGACTTTTATTTTCATTTTTCAATTCGGATAGTGTCCTTTCAGTGGCCATCGTCTTTCTTCTTTCGCCATCAAATTGGTTTCTGAGTTCCTTCATTTAATCCTCTTGGAATTCTGTCTTTCTTCCTAATTCGTTTACAGTCCGTTATAGATTTTTGCTTTGCCTTTCCAACTATTTGGCATAGTTCTTGGCGCGCTGGAGTTCATCTTGATCTCCACCCATACGCTCGCGATACTGATTGTTTTCATTTTCCATTTCCGCAATCTTCCGATTATACATTTGCATTTCTGCCATAGTTTCTCGCCTTTATCTCTCCATTTCAGCCTTTAGCCTTTCAATTTACTCCATAGTTAGTTAGGATTTTCTCTGCGCGCTCATCATTTATCGATAATTTTCTCCTGCCTCTTGTACTTTTCTTTGTAGTTCGACTTAAAGTTGCCTAATTTTGGCCTCATCGAGCATACTTTTCCTTCTTTCTTCGGACAGTGCCTGCTCAAGGTCTCGAATATTGCTGTCTCGCCTTAAAAATTAGTTCTCCGCTTCATTCAACTTTCGTTACTTCTCTCCTAGCATTTGCTAAAATTTCTTGATCCTGTTCTGATCTGCTGTGCTTTTCCTTCTTTATGCATCGAGCTCATCTTTCAGGAAGTTAATTTAGTTTTCCGTCAGTTTGATCTTTTCAGCAGCTTGATAAAATTAGTCCTGTTTCATGTTGGCTTCTTGCACCTTCTTTTCTAAGATTCTCTCTAGCTTTTTTATTGTCGCTTCATCGACCATACTTTTTTTTCTTTCATTATCAATTTCGTGTCTTAGGCCTTTAATCTCATCTTCCAAAGATGAGTTCCTCGCTTTTTAGTTTTCAATTGATTTAAGTTTTTCTGAGAGTAGATACTATAACTTTTTGATGGTGTTTTCGTCGGCTGTGCTCTTTCTCCTTTATTTATCTATTTAATCCCTGAGGAACTTAATTTATTGATCGTCTTGTTCGCTTTTTCTCTCATACTCTTTTATTTTCAGGCTGCCCATGTTAACTTCCTTTATTTTTTGGGCAAGGACATTTCCTAGCTCTTTGATCTTAGCCTCATCTACCATGCTCTTCCTTCTTTCTTCATCTATAATGTCTCGAAGGTTTCTAATTTCGTCATCACTTTTTTATTTTTTCCTCTCGTTGTTCTCAATGAACTTCATTTTTTAGGCAAGGACATGTTATAGCTTCTGAATTGTGGCCTAATCTACCATGCTTTTATTTCTCTCCTTTTCGATTTCTTCCCTCAAGATCTTCAGTTCTCTTTCATCTTCGCCTTTCTTTCTCGACAATTAATTCAAAAAGTATATTTTTTCATTTAGTAGCCTCTATAAATCTTGGGCTTTCTTCTCATCTACCATACTCTTTCTACGCTCTGCTTCTAGTTCTTCAGCGAGCTGTCTGATTCTATATTAGGTTTATTTGGTGTTCTCATGAACAATGCCTTCTAATTTCTTAATTTTCTGTTCATCAGCTAGAGATTTTCTTCTCTCTTTGTCAATTTAATCTTTAAGAAAGAGAAGTTCCTGCTCATTTAAATTGCTTTTCCTTGTCAGATCGTCAATAATACCTTTTAATTTCTTTTATTTTTCAGCTATTTCGAATTCCATTCTGTGGATATACTCCTCGTTTTCTAGCTTGTCCTCTTCGGTTTCTTTAAAGATCCTTTCAAGCTCTTCTTTATCTCGCCTGACTTTCTCCAGATTCTTCATGATATTCTGCTGATCTAGCATTGTGCTCCTGCGCTAATCCTATCTTTATTGATTAACCTTCCTGATCATCGCCTCATATCCGAGCCCTTTCTCATTTTACTCTCTAATCTTTTGCTCTAGTCTTTTCTTTTCATCTTCAAGGCTTCGCAATTTACGATTGAACCCTTCTTCTTGCGCAAGAGTTCCCCTTCTTTCAATTTATATTTAATTTTTAATTTTCTATAATTCGAGTTGATTCAAGTCACTTTGTCTCGCCAAATCCCGGATGACCCTTTCAGCTTTTTCATTGTCCATTTTCAGTTTATTGGTGATTTCAATTTTCTCCCTGATTTTTTATTAATCTTCTTTGATCTTTTCGATGAGTTCCCTATTTTAGTTTTACATTTGCCTCGTTCTTCGCTCGGCAAGTTCCTCGAGAGTTTTCTTTTTATCCTTTTGGACTTGGACTTCTCTCAAAAGTTATCTGAGCTTTTATTAGTTTTCATGCATTTTGTTTCCCAAGTTTTAATTTTCCCGTTCAGCCTGCTGTTTTTTTCGCTGCTCTTCGACGACAGCCCTTTCAAAATCTTTTATCTTTTTATTGGCATATTCTTCTAACCCCATAGACTTCCTCTTCTCTGCCTCCAGTTAATTTTTCAGCATTTAGAGTTCATGGTCATTCATTCCTCTTTTTCCAAGTTACTTGTTTTTGCTCAACAGGTTCTCACTTTCACGCTTCATCGAGTCCAGAAGGTAAAAGGCTTTTTAGTTCTCTTTTTTCAGTGATTAAATTTATCCTGAGTAATTTTCATCTTTGGATCGTAAGTACTGAATTTCCTGGTTCAGTTTTTGTATTTAACGCTCGGACTGACGTCGAAGCTCTAGTAGTTCATCGTTTTGAACATTGAACCTGTGTCCCTGCATCTCCTTCAGTTTCTGTTTGAGGTCGTCGTTTTAGTTCTCCGTGCTTTCGAGTTCTTCTCCGATCTCTTCGAAGATCTGATCTAGATTGTCCCTGAGAGATATGAGCCTGTTGATAATGGTGTTTGATCTGATGTCGTTTTGACCCATGATTTCCTGGAGGTATGGGAACAGAGTTTCAATTTTGTGAATAATTTCACCTTTTCTTTTGGTTTAAATGCTTGAAACCATCTTTTCAGGGATCGGGGCTCGAGACCCAGCTAAGGGGTAGCTAAAATTTTTGGATCTCTGCAGCTGCTCAGAAGTAAAAGCTGTCGTGTTGAACCCAGACCCTCCAACTCTCAAAGGTGTATTCATCATGTTCGTTGGAATAATATGATAATATATATAAGCCACAAATGTCGGATTTTAAAAAACTCCCAAGTATCTTCTATGATTTGTATATTCACTCCTGCTTAACATAATCTGAGATTCTGCTTGTGGCATGAATGCTTTTGGAAAATGGTGATTGAATTTAAAAGCCAAGTTGATTATAGAATTCTCAGATGTCGAATAACGAATAAATCAGATACGCCTCATGTTGAGGTTATTTCTCATAAGGCCGAGTGCTGGGATATATTTATTTAATGAGTTTCTTAGTGCAGCTCATTCAGTTCGGTTAAGGATGAAAGTTGTTAGTTGCAAGAATTAAAATTGCTCAGCGTTTTCACATTTCCTGAAATAAATTACAATAATGTAAAATACTGGCCTCCCCATGAGTAGCCAAGTAGTGTTCAAACAAACATAGCCATTCTTTTGTGTTTGATTGGAATAGATGACAGGCTTGACAATCAATTTAAGAAATCTAAACAAAAGAATAAAAAATTAATGAATGGCTTCGAAGAATGGAAACTTCGCTTCATAAGGACTAAAGATTCTCTGAAAATATAAAAAACTGTTTATGCGCAGAATCATCTCGATAAAAAGAGATGGAATAATTTATTCATAACGATTTTCTATGGAGTTATCTATAAATGGGTAAAGATTATTGATCTGTCATCAAGTAAGAATCTCCCAATCTCTATCCTCAGAATAAGTAATAAGTATCTTCCGTATTGAGATCAATGGTCTCGATTATAACGGGCGATATTAATAGATTTTATCTGAAATTATTTAGCATTTATATTGAATTGCATATATATCGGATATAAGTCTTTGTAGATGCTTAGAATACATACTTATAATGCATATTTATAATGTATATTAAAAATGACCGATAAATATCAATTCAGTAGATATTCAATAATTGGTCATTGTTGCAAGCTGTATCATAATAGAATTTGCGTAATTAAGCAGTTTTGCGAACCAGATGGTTCCATAAATTGAAAGAGATATAAATATAAGTGCGTATTTGGTAATCAGCCGTATTTACTATTGAATGGCTAATGAATATATGATATCGAAATGGTAGAATTTTAACTAATAATGGTAGGCGGATGGACACAGCTGAGCATAGATTAGTCAGCCACAACTCGGACAGCAGAGCAAATGGCGAGCAAGGATGAAAAATTAAATATCGATGATGCCTCCTTTGGAATTGATCCCTATAATTAATAAATTGTTGGTGTTAAGCCTACCATGTCAGCCACTTCAATCTCCAAGACCTCCTCAAAAATCATCGCTGAGTTTGGCTATCACAATCTAAATGGCAAGTATGATATTGGCATGGAAATAAGCACTGGATCCTATGGGACTGTTCTATATGCTGAGGACAAATAAAAAAAATCATATGCCCTTAAAATTATCGATATGCAGGAAATCTAAAAGGCATAGGACCCTGCCCTCACAAAAATGATCAATTAAGAGCCCTATGCTATGCTTGAAAGCATAAACGACTATGTGATGAAATGCCAAGATTTAATCTAAACGAAGCGTTACAAGGTCATTGTTATGGACAACTGTGAATACGGCTCATTGGATGATCTAATCTATCGTCGGACAAGGATACCGTAGGCGTAGGCCAAAATAATGCTGAAGCAAATGTTATATGCATTGATGGATCTCAGATGCCGTGATATAATCCATAGAGACATAAAGCCGGCCAATTTCTGCGTAACAAGCCGAAAAGTAATTATGTGCGATTTCGGAGCCTCTAAATGTTTCTCAAACGAATAGAATGATTGTAAGAAAACCAGGCGCATTAAAGGATCAATCATCGGAACAATGTACTACAAATCTCCCGAAATGACTTTAGAGAAATAGTATAGCTATAAAACTGATTTATGGGGAATAGGGCTCACCTACTATGAGATGTTGACAGGCTTGATTTCATTTAAAGTCCCATAGTTTCTCACGAAGGAGAAAATTATCGAATTCGTCAAGCAAAAAATATAAAAAATCTATGAGGCGGAGTATATAAGGAGGCAATGGCTTTAATAGGAGAACATTGAAGTTCCATTATCAGAATGCACTCTGAGCTAAGAGGCTAAAATGTTCTTGAAAGGGCTAATCGAATTCGATCAATAAAAAAGGATGGGATGGGATCTTTTGCTTTAGAATGAGTACTTATTATCGGAATCCCCGACAACATTTTATGAAAGTGCGGAATGTCAGATCCCCTGGTAAAATATTAAGTGGCAATAAGTAAAGACTTAGTACCAATCTTATTTGAAGAGCTGGAGTAAGCCAGTAAGAATAAAAGATCTCGAAGAAAATACGCAGGCAATAACATTAACAAAACTCAATACTTAAAATGTGAAGAAGTTGAAACTCAATTATAAATAAGGCTACATCAGCGCCATGAAGAAACTGATGCGAATTCAGTAAATTCATTTTGAAATGAGGCGAGTATACTTGATTACTAATGCGAGACTGGACTTAACTAAGTTTATTTCCCCAACGAGCGAACTTGGGTTGGCTTTGGAGAAATACTGTCATCTCAAATTGGAGGAATTGTAATCTTCGTATAAGTAATAGTAAAAGCTCCTAGTTACACTTTAAGTTCCGAAACTAAAGGGAGTTCTCGAGAAAAGCCAGACAAAGAAAACTTTAATTTCAAGCATAAAGGCCAAATTCGGAAAAACAATGTAGAACAAGAGTATATAATAAGTGATGATATCAATTTCAGATCATTCAGCAAAGAGTTTAGAAATTAGCAAGGAGTATCAGGATGTCTTAATTCTCAATCACTATAATCTGTTTGAGCTGTTAATTCATTCAACTTAGATTTTAAATGCTTCATTTAGGCCTTCAGAAGACGTAAGAAAAAACTTATAGAGGAAATGGCCGATTTGGAATACTCTCAAGAATGTTCACAAAAATTGTTGATAGTGAATATACCATATAATTATTAGTTGTTCAGTTATCAGATTGCCGATAATTAAAATAGAAGCCAATATAATGAATCTGACCAGCCATGTGGAGGGGTGCAAAAGAAGGTGGGATTGAAATTGCGGAGGAAGAACATTGCGCCTTGAATTGAACCAAGCTTATAGGCCTCATCCTCATGACCTTTGGGCTCATCGTATCAATATGGTGCATCATGGTATGAAAACGACTTAAATTAGTGCGCATTATAAAAAAGTTAAGAGCATATCTATCATATTAAGACTTGCAAGAGATCGTTAGTTTAGATTTTGCCAATACCAAATTGGCTGAGAATCGAGAGTGTAGTTAATTAGTCGATGATAAAATGTAGTTACAATGATAAATGATTGTTGTAATGCATAATTCATAAAATGATATCAGTCTTGTCGATGGCTTGCAGATATTCCTTGATTGGGAAATTCAGAGATGAGGCGGTTTGTAAATGCAGGTTGATTTTTCTGAGGAGTGCGATTTGCTGGTTGAGTTTCTTGTAGGCCTTCACCACCTCGTTTTTTTGTTTTTACACTCGTTTCTTGTTTATTTGAATTCGCTAAATGTTTTTGTTAGAAGATTGGATCTGCTATTTCTGAGATGATTCCTTTTATTTTATCAGCTTCTTGGCTTTCTCGATTTCTTATTTGAGCGCTTCTGCCTTCGATGAAATTTGGCGTTGCTAACTCTCGTAAGACTGGCGATCATTTCGGATTTATTCTACTTTCTTCTGCAATGCGTTGAATTGAGACTTCAAGCTTTCCTCTTCTTTGAGAAGAGCAGCTGACGAGTTTTGAAGTTACTCATTCTTGTCAGTGAGCTTGCCAATATCGGTAATCCATTTTCTACTCTCTTCAGATATCTTTTTGCCTTTCCCCTCGAGCTATTTCCGCAGCTAAGTCTTAATGTTGAGAGCTGTTTAGGCTTCTCCGAGATTACGGTCCAACCTCTAAAGTTTTTATCTCTTTTTCTGGAGCTTGATTCGATTTGCTTCAAATGTTTTTTTCAGTTCTTTCAGTTTCTCATGGTTCCGTTCTTCTTGAACTTTGCGAACACCCTCAATTTGCTCAATTATATCTGCAGGCTATTCCCCCTCTTAATTTGATTAGACATTTGCTTATTGCTATTCCTCGATCTGATTCAAATCCTCTTCATCATTTTATTCTTGATTTGCATCGAATTAGAGTCTTTGGAGTTCAGCTTAGATCTCCTTCTTGCGTGCTTCTAATTATTGATTTTTCCTTTGCAACTACCTTTACTTTTAGGTAAGATGATCCATTATTTAAATATTGTACTTTGACTTGTCCTCAATATAAATCCATATATTCTTAATAAATCAATGATAGCCTTCAGAAACAGTGGCTTATCGTGCCATTATGAATTGTAATATCAAAATCATAGACTTAGTTGAAATTACAAATGATTTTAAACAAATAACACGATTATGAACAATTATAACCCAATACGAAATAAGTTAGCAAATTCACTTAGATATTGTTTTATCAATTTCATCGAATTACTGTGAATTTCTATTTAGTTTGGGTTTTTCATTTTTGTTAATAATGCTATTGGCTCTCATCGGCCATTTGTGAGTCTTCAGCCTATTAAACTTTTGGTGTTGGGTATTTTGGGATACGTTTGCTTTACTATTTATTATCTGTGTTAATTGTGTTAAACCATGAAAGGATGGGCCCCTACTTATACTCTTCCTGCTCAGTCGATTTTTGGTTTGTGCAGTGAGGCTTCAACCTATATTGCCATACGATTTCTTCGCGTATGGATGCACAAATTATATGTTTTTGTATTGATTGGCTATCTGTTAAGATGCCTTGGCTTGAGTTCATCAGTAAATATTGACTGAGCTGTTCGCATACTGTCTTTTATGGCTACTTTATGTGTTTAGAGTTTAACTTCATTGCTTTTGGTGGTTTTATCTGCTATTTACTATGTTCAACTATTATTTGTTACTATTATTCATTTTCTTACTCCTCTTCAAATTGCGCCTACTACCCTGATTGGTCTGAAGATTTCATCAATGAATCGTTCTCTTCGTCATCACTCGAATTCCGACTATCTCCTTCCATTTCCTCATCGATTTCCACGCCATCAATTTCCACATCATCGATTTCCATGTCATCGATTTCCATATCATCTATTTCCACATCAATTCCTAGATATTATAGGATATTGTTGCTGACCAAACCGCTATTCAATTTCATCCTGGATGTCTTGCCGTACTACTCTTCAATAGAAAATGGCCTCATCTCAGGGGCAGTCCGAAAATTGGATAAATCTGACCCTCTCCCGCATGCTAAAATTCCTCCTTCGTAGATGTGCATGGCCTAAATGGAGCTGACCATCTGCTGCGCACTGAGTGCCTCGACTGCATTCATCCTTCGATCCCACTGTTTCAAATGCTGGTTCCTACCAAAGTAGAGCAGATGTTCTTTTTTGGGGGCTATATACGATGACTCAGTGCCTTAAAGCTCCACGCTCTGAACAAATCTCCGACTGCTGAACCTGGTATCCCACACTGCCAAATGCATTGATAAACCAATGGCGCAGATGGTGTGGCAGTTGATGAACTATGTGCACCAGACTGGGTTCGAATGACGGAAACGATGGATGGGCAATAGTTTTTATAAATCTGTAAGCACAACCTGACAGTCATGGCCGCATGATATGAGTCTGCTTGATTATTGATTGAGTCGCAACTTGTAGGTGTAGTCGCTATGCACTTTCTGCAATGTGTGAATCCTGTTGCCTGTGAGAGTCCCCCAAATAGCAATGCTGCCATTGTTATAGCAGTTGAAGAATATGGATTAATTATACCTTGCGATTTCGTTTATGAAAGTCTATTATGAACTTTAGTTTGCGTACCAATACTTGTGTTATGGGTTCTCGGACGGATACAACACAATCTTACCATTTTGACACCCTACCAGCACGAACTGCTCGCCATTGATCTCGATCACTTCTATTGCATGAGGCTTCGATTCGATTTTGACCACTCCTGCTACTTTCTCAAGGGATAAAGGCACGGTGACAATGCATGTTTCAGATGCCACGGGAAAGATGATATTATGGTTGCTCAGAGCTTTAATTTTAAAATGCGGGCTTGATCCAAGCACTTTGCGACTTGCTAATTCATAATACTTATGCTCCATAATATTATGCTTTCATTTATTAAATGCACTGTTGATATGTGGTATTCAAGTGTTTCTACTTTCCTTTTCCTTGGAATGGCTCGGCTACCTGAGTATCACCGATGATATATATGGATAAATGTCAATAAATGATAGAGGCTGAATTAAAACTGATCAAGAAGAGCGTCATGAGTTGTGGGTGATGATCTTCTTTATGTTGAATGCGCTCCGAGATTCATACTTGTGGAGCCATTTATCGAAGGACTTTTTATTGTCGAGCATTTTCGATATCTCGGTCGCATTCACATTCATCTCTACTTACTGTCTGACGTGAGATTCGATCTATTTCAGCTACTTGTAAATCCTGCGGAATTCCGCTTTTATTTGGGGGTACAGCACGCAGCTGCCACTCATTATCCTGTTGTTAATCGGGTCGAAGATCCTCAGCGGATTATCTTTGGTGTTGTAGAGCGTATCCTACTGGTGCTGTCTATGGGCAGCACTGTCCAGAGGATTTTGCTATTTATTCTGCGACATAATTTCATAGGCTTCAGATAGAGAAATAAAGCAGGATTCCTTTGAGTTACTCGCTTCAACTGAATCACTTCCTTCTCGTGCACGCGATTGGCTGCTCAATTCGGGATCAGCTGAAATGAGCCTAATTGATTTCAGATGGTTCTCGAAGTCTTCTCCATAAAATTTTAAAGTGGCCATGAAAAACTATCCGTCGTCTAATTCTTCGAGGCGTGGAAACTATTTGATAAAGGCTGCAATCATGATGAATAGGCAATAGGAGCCTATGCCGCCCCTGAAATTGGAGCTATACCCCCTCTCGGCCAGGAGATATTTAAAGGCAATGACTGCTCTCTGAATTTGAGGGTAATAGGACATCCAGCTCTTCATCAGTTCTGTAGATTGTGCGCCTAAGTTTCCTTCATCGTTGAGGTTGACTGAAAGATCGACCTTGATTATTTTATAGTTATAAATCTTCTCATACTACTGTTCGTACTACTCGCTGCTCGTCATGCCTTGATGATACTTCCCCTTTTCGTATGGTGCCTCATGAAGGATCGATGCGTTTTTACTTTATTTTTTGGGTAGCAGTTCCAAATGCTGCAGGTTCATCGGCCACATAATGAAGTCGCATTTTCTTTTGGTTGCAACATACGGTATCGAAGGATCAATTTACAATTTGACAAGGGGCACTTTGGCATTTAGGTAAGCAGAACATGATACTATCCACCCCATTGTATTGATCTGGATTGCAAGATGAGCCAATACTTCGGCCACTTATTCCTTGGTCGTACAAGGCAGATTGTAGAGCATGATGTCGATGTCAGAAGTTGGTAACGATAAGCCCACTGCATTGGAGCCGAACAGCACTGCCTGCATCGCTGGGAAGAGGGCTTGAATGAAGTAGCGGACTCTTTAAAATGCCACTCTTTTATAATCGTAAAGGTTATTTGTCTCCATGCTTAGAGAGTCAACGAGCTGGCTCAGCTGCTTGTTAATTAGAGTTGAGCTCAATTTCTTGCTGAGCTCTTTCTTTAAGTTCAATGTTTTGTTCTTCTTCTTGCGTTTTTTTATGTTCCGATTATCCGTGTGTCGGAATTACCCCTCTTCCTTCTTATCAGCATTGGAGGAAAGATTATAGTAAGTTTCTTCTTCTTCGAGTTTCATGCTCTTCATCTACTAATTATCAAAACTTGGCTCTCTCCGATACTCAGCATACTTGTTATTTTCAGTGCATGCGTACGACTCAGAACTCTCCAGCTTCTTGTGCTATTGATTATTTTTAAGCTGCGCTTCTTCGGATTACTTTTTCCGGGAGGAGTTCCGTTTGACAGGGCTCACAGTAGCTCTCGCCATTCTTGATATTATCTGGTTGGTCTCGTTTGAAGGAGATAAAGAGCGAGTGAGTTCTATTTCGATGGCTGACTTCTGGGGCTCATAAAACTCTGGATTGGACTTGCCTCCGGTGTTTTTGTTAGCCCTATGTTTATCCTTCTACAAAAGATAAGACCATTAGCTCGAGCACACAGACTGAGATGACTCCAACTCTTCAAATATCGATACTTTATCTAAGTTATCCTCATTTTTATAATTATGCGATTGCTCTTTGTCCTCAAACTATTTAGAGTCTATTGATTCTTTCGACAAAAGGGGTTTCAGTTGAGCACTATTCCCTGATTTTGCGCCTCCGCTTCGATTCTCAAAATCTTAATTCGTTGGCTCCTACGGATCTACCATAATTTATTCAGAGTTTGGTTAAAGTTTGCATGCCACTTGTTATTGTGCGTCTATTTCTTCATCTGATATGTGATTCTAGTCATTTAGGTCTTTTCTGTTTACAATTCCATTCTATTTACTTTGTTTGCTCTTCTTCTTTCTGTTTTTCTTCTTATTCTTTTTAGGCCGCTCTTCTTTTGCGGATCCGCTGTTTTCAAAGTCAATAAGAAGAGCAGCTTCTTAGTAATATTTATCTTCATATGCTTTCACCTTGGTTTGGAAGGCAGCGTTCTACTCGATGGAAATCCCCTTTAGGTCCTCAATTCGCATGCATAGCAGTTTTTACAGCTCTTTTTTGCTGGTTGGATGGCCTCCGCTATTGATAGGGATGTTTTTTTTGCTGATCGCTTCTTTGAGTCGCTTGATTTTATCATATGAATCCGCTTCGAAATTGTTCTTGTCAAAGTAGTTCTTGATGATGGCCTTTTCAAACTCGTTGATAAGCCAAGCTTGCAATGGCTGGAATGATTGTTCAGTGAACCATAACAAATTTTCCTCAGGGTTATTCTTATTCTTAATCCTAATTACATGCCTACAGTTACTTATGGGCATACTAAAAGACTTTAGCATTGCTGACTTCATCCATCCAGTTTATGAATTCGAGGAAGATTCCTTCAAGTTCGCTCTCGTCGATTTGGAAGTACAAGACTGGCTAATCCAGCCAAGCGATGCGTAAATGCCCCGTAATTCTGAGGAAGAGGCTATTGTCAGTGTTCTTGGAAATGTAGTTCGGGATAGATCTTTTTTGATAAATGTGATAGAGCATTGCGGGGTTGGATTTATGGTAGGTTTCCAAGAATGAGAGCAAGAACCGTGGATTCTTTATTGTGGTGTAGGCACATTTCTATTGGCTGCCGAGGGACAGGAACCTAAAATAATTGAAAGTGCAAAATAAAAACTAGCACCCCAAAGATGCTAAAATAAGGGCTTTTACCAAGATTGAATGTCCGCCTTCAAGGAGATCTTGCTCGGAGGGTTTTTGGCCTTGGTTTGATAGTTCTGCTGAGACAGATAGGAAGATGGCCATTCCCAGTTTTCACAGAAGAGCATTCGGCAGAAAGGGTTCAAGTGAGGTTCGTATTCGTCGTATTTCTGAGTGATTAGCTTGCGCATCGCTAAAATGTCTTGGCAAGTCATTTGAGTCGAAGAAAGATTCGGATAATTTTAATTATGTGTTCTATTTATCAACAGTTATTCAAGGCCTTCAAGGCAGATTTAAAAATAAAAGAAACCTTAAATTCATATTTATTCGCGAACCCTTCAAAGACTTGCCAGAAATCACATTCGCAACATATTCGGCAATCAAATAATCTCATCGAATGCTCCATATACATTATGCAGTTGAATGTGAGGCGCAATATCTATATATAGTATCTGATCAATATCATATCAGAAAATGCATCCATTTTAGTATGTCTTTATTTGTGTATATTTGTGAGTTGTGGTTTATCAACCGTCGAGCGATATCCAGAGCTATAGACATGGCGAAATACATAGCATAACTATTGACATCACTGCAGACAGAGATGCTGCTTCATTACATGGTTGTTATGCTTCGATTAATAAATAGCAGTATTATGTATGATACTATAAATTCAGAACAGCTCCAGCATTTCGGCTGGGGTTGGGGTTGGGGTTGGGGTTGGGGTTGGGGTTGGGGTTGGGGTTGGGGTTGGGGTTGGGGTTGGGGTTGGGA